>NW_020451314.1:14319-19068 GCF_003343035.1 Apteryx rowi
GAAGGGGAGGGGGGACACCCCATGGGGGAGGGGAAGGGCAGGGAAGGGGGGGGGACACCCCACAGGGGAAGGGATGGAAGGGAGGGGGCCCAGGGGGACCCTGGAGGGGCGATGACCGGGACCCTGGTCACCCCCCCCCCTTCACCCCTCACGCCGTGCCCCTCAGCCCCGCCGCCATGCCGAGGAAGCGGCGCCAGCGGGCCGCGGCCGCCCCCATGACGGAGGAGGACCAGCTCCTGCTGCTGCAGAGCCAAGCCCTGGCCGAGGAGGAGGAGGCCAAGAAGAAGGGGGAGATGCTCACCCAGTTCCTGAAGGTGCCTGGGGGCCTGTGGGGGTCAGAAACACGTTTCCTCGTATGCTGGCCGGCCCCTGTCCCCTGTGGGACGCATCCTTGCTGCCCCTTGACACCCCCAGTCCCCTCACACAGGACAAGCTGGCCAAGGAGGATCACAACAGCGCCCTGAACCTCAACAAGATCAACACRCAGTGGTGTGCAGTGCTGCAGGAGGCCAAGACCAAGGAGCTGCGCAYGGACATCGAGATCCTGAGCCAGACCTTTGCGCGGGTGATGGACTGCAAGGACAGCGTCATCAAAGTGAGCGCGGGGCTGCTGGGGTGGGGGCGTGGAGCTCCTCGCGTGATCCTCCCTCCGTGTGGGGCCGCGCGGAGCCCCCCGCGTGACCCTCCCTCCCGCAGTCCCTGGCCAGAGACCTGTTCGAGGCAGAGGCGCAGCACGCCCAGGCCCTGTGCAGCCACCTGCACAACATCGACCGCCTGCTGCAGCTCCAGCGCTGCCGCCTGCGCTACCTGGAGGAGGATTATAACACGGAGCTGGAGGCCCTCAAGAAGGAGTTTGAGACAGAGAGGTATTGAGGGGAGGGAGAGGGCGATCTGGGTGCGGGGGTGGCACCCGCGGGCTGTCCTGCCGGGACGCTGCGTCCCTGGCGGGGAGCCCTTTCGTAGCGCCAGACCAGGGACCCTCCTGGCCTGCCCCGGCCCTGTGCTCCGCAGCTCCCCCCGATTCCCCCAGGAGAGCAATCCTCGAACAACACAAGCAAGAATGCTGCTACCTGCAGGACGTGATGCTGGCCCTGGAGCAGAACTTCATCGAGAACAGCTACGAGGCCATGCTGAATTTCCAGAGCGCCTGGGATGACATTAAGAGCAAGGCAGGGGCAGGGCACGGGGCAGGGCTCGCTAAGCAACTGGCCGGGCGCTTTAGCAGCCCGACTAGCGGTTGACTCCGGCGAGGAGCATTTTAGGGCTTGGGGCATGAGCAGAGCACAGCAAAGGCTGATGGAGCCTCAGCCGCAGCGGAGGCAAGAGGGACCTGCCTCGCTTGGGGATGGTGGTCACAGCCTGGGGAGGAGGGAAGGGGGTGGCAGAACACCCCCACCAATGTCTCCCTCCCCCAGCAACTGGAAGAGAAGCAGTACAGCCGCTTGCACCTGGGCAGCAAGGTGGATTCCCTCTGGAAGCAGTTCCAGCAGGTCCTGCACAGCTACACAGAGGCTACGGAGGACCGGAAGATTGCCTTTGAGGTGCTCAAGCAGAAGGATGAGAAGAGCTCCAAGGAGATAGAGATGCAGACGAAGAAGCTGCAGAAACTCCAGGTTGTGGCTGCGGAAATTCACGGCTCAGATGTGGCCCCGCAAACCGAGACCCCCCGTCCTGTCACTGACACTTCGCGTGCCCCCAGGACTCCATCGCGGCCGTAAAGGGCAGGATCACGGCTCACCTCCAGGAGAGCGAGGAGCAGAACCGGCGCGTGCGGGAGGAGAAAGAGGTCGTCCTCAGGCAGCTCCAGGAGCTCAAGAAGGAGATGAACCAAGCCAGGGCCAAGGCCCGCGGCAGCCTGRCCAAGCTCACCACGCAGAGCAGCGCTGCCCTGAAGGCGCTGACGCACGTCGTGGAGAAGGTGAGGCCTGCGGGCCGCGTGCTGCCTGCTCCGGGGCAGGACCGGGCTACCCCGTGGAGCCCCCGGCCACGCGGGCGCCGCCGTCCCCTCCCTACCTGCCCTCTCCGGCGTCCYCCGCAGGCGGAGCGCATCCTGCGGCTGGGCGAGATGTGCCGTAAGCTGGAGTCGGAGGAGGAGAAGGTGCTGCCGTTCTACCCTTCCTCGCTGGCCGAGGGGGAGCAGCGGGATGCGGAGCGGGTCCTCAAGGAGACGCCCACGGAGCCTCTGGCCCAGGTGAGGAGGAAGCGTCGGGGTCCCGAGCTGGCCAGGCGCTGCCGCAGGGGAGCGAGGGACAGGGGACAGCCTTGGGGACAGGCAGTGTGCGCGCAGGGGTAGGTTTGGGGCCCCCGGCCTCCTCATCCCTCCCTCCTGCGCAGGCCATGCAGGACTACGCGGGGATGGAGCGCTTCTGGCAGAGGTTCAACAAGGCGAAGCTGGAGGAGCTGGCGCTGGCGCAGGAGAGGGCAGCTCTGAGCCAGAGGAACCAGCGCCTGCGGGAGCTGCTCAAGCAGTACCTGGAGGGGATCTCYGTGAGCGAGGAGGTGCTCAGCAAGCCCAACCCGCTCCTCACCCTGCGGCGCAGGAGCTGCAGCCCCAGGGCCTTGCCCCGCGCCGGGGGGCCCGTGCACAACGTCATCGAGGCGGCGCACGTGGTGTCGCGCACCCTGTGAGCCTCCCGGGGGGGGAGGACGCGTGGCTGGATCCGGCCCAGCGCCAGCCAGAGCTGCGAATCGCCCCGCAGCCCGGGGCGCCCGGCTGAGCCTGGTGCTTGGGGACAGCACGGAAACCGTGCCTGCAGGAGCTGCCATTAAAGAGCTCGACTGTGCTGCGGCTGTGCTACGGGTCTTATTTCTGGTCACCCACAGCTCCGTCAGGGTGGGCTCGGTCTAGGTCTGACTCTTCAACCCCTTGGCCGCACTAAATCCCCCCTGCCAGGACCAGGTGGGGAGCTCCAGGCCTTCGGCAGGAGCTGACAGCGTCCGGCCAGGTTGATGAGCGGCCCAGGGCCCCCTTCCCACCAGGCCTCTGCCTGGGCAGGAGCTTGCACCCCGTCCCCCACGCGGCGACCGGCCCAGGAGGTGGACAGAGCAGGYGCGCGGCAGCTGTGGTTGCTGAGGGTACGGTTTATTTCTTTTTGGCCTTGTTCCTCTTCTCCTCCTTGAGCTTCTTCTTGGAGAGCTTGGGGCTGCTGGCTTTGCGGTAGAGGTGGAAGCCGATGAGCCCCAGCAGCGCCGGGACCAGCCCGAGGCACACGAGGGGCAGCACGTCGTTCACCACCTTCTGCCAGTAGCTGGCCCGGGACAGGCCAACCAGCTCCACCTCGAACTTCAGCACCGCGTCGCCTGGCGAGAGGGGACGGAGCCTGAGCGGGGACCCCGGACGGAGCCGAGGCGCCACCCGCCAGGGCCGAGACGCACCTCCTCCGGCGCGCGGGGTGCCCGGGGGCCGGGCAGGAGCGATCCCGACACCCCTGCTGCGGTACGGGGACGGCGAGGGCTGCGGAGGGGGGGCGCAGGTGGCCCAGGCCGGCCGCGCTTACCTGGGATGGTGGGGGGGGAACCTCGTTTGCCGTACGCCAAATGAGGGGGGATGATGGCTCTCCGCTTCTCCCTGCCACGGCGAGAGACCGTCAGCACGGAGGCCCCCGGGCGCCTGGCAGGGCCGAGCCCCGGCGCCGGGCAGGGGGACAAATCCGCTCAAAACTGCAGCGGGAACGTTAGGGCCAGCTCCGGCAGACGACAGAACCCGAGCGGGGCCAGGCGGCCCCATAGAAATTGGGGACACGAGGACCTCGTCTTGGGGCGGTGAAGGAGGGCAGCTCCCATCCGGGCCCGGCCTCATCCTGGTCCCCAGCGCGGATGCTCTCGGCCAGCCCCGAGGCGGCTCCTCCGGGGCTGTCCCGCAGCGCGGCCGGGCCCCCGCAGCGGGTGGCGGGGGGCTCGCTGCCCTCCCCAGCGCGCCGGCGGCCGGACTTACCCCACACACATGTCCAGCAGACTCTGCTCCAGCCCTGCGAGGAGGGAGAGAGGCGCTGAGCAGGGCCGTCCCGCGCCYGGCCCACCGCGGCACCCAGCGCCCGGCCCCGGGACTGCTCTGCCGCGTCCCGCCGGATCCCGGTCCCTTCGCCCCACGGCTCAGCCCAGAGCCACCGCGCGGGGCCGGGTGGCCTGGCGGGYGCTGGCGCCCCAGCTGTGCACCCACCGGGGATCACTTGGCGCTTGCCCAGCTCCACCTGGAGCGGGTCCCGCGTCAGCGAGGTGTCAATGATGCGTCCGTCCTCCAGGCTGCCCTGCCGGACACACGGACACAGTTACCGCTGGCACGGGTAGCCCGAGGGTGCCCCGCCGCCTCCCCCGAGCCACGCTGCCCTGGCCTGTCCCCCGCCTCYGGGCTGATCCCGCAGCTGCCCCAGGGCCAGCGCAGTGCCGTCCCCACGCTGGTCTCCGTGCTGCCCCGTGCCTGTCCCAGCACTGTCCCCATGCCTGTCCTGGTACCACCCCAGGGCCATCCCCATGCCGGTCCCAGTGCCACCCTCAGGCCATCCCTGTGCTGGTCCCTGTACTGTCCCAGGGCCATCCTGGCACTGTCCCCATGCCAGTCCTGGGACCACTCCAAGACCACCCCGGTGCCAGTCCCGGTGCCACTCCGGGGCCATCCCAGCACCGTCCCCCTGCCAGTACCAATCCCGATGCCACCCCAGGGCTACCCCCAAGCCAGGGCCACACCGGCACCCTCCCCACGCTGGTGCCAGTCCCAGGGCCACCCCACAGCCCTCCCCACGTGGGTGCCGG
>NW_020451314.1:19943-21904 GCF_003343035.1 Apteryx rowi
GGCCGGGCCGGGCCTCCGCGGTGGCCCAGAGCCGGGGACGTCCCTTCGGGGCGCCTCGGGGGTGGAGACGTGTCCCAGAGCCAGGGAATTCCCTTTGGGGCACCCCAGGGATGGAGACGTGTCCCGGGGCGTCCCAGGGATAGAGATGTGTCCCCAGGGCGTCCCAGGGAGGGAGACGTGTCCCAGGGTGTCCCAGAGCCAGGGAATTCCCTTTGGGTGTCCCAGGGATGGAGACATGTCCCGGGGTGTCCCAGGGATGGAGACGTCTCCCTGGGGTGTCCCAGAGCCAGGGAYGTCCCTTCGGGGCACCCCAGGGATGGAGACATGTCCCTGGGGTGTCCCAGAGCCAGGGATGTCCCTTCAGGTGTCCCAGGGATGGAGACGTGTCCCGGGGTGCCCCAGGGATGGAGACATCCCTTCAGGGTGCCCCAGAGATGGAGACATGTCCCCAGGGTGTCCCAGGGATGGAGACGTGTCCCTGGGGTGTCCCAGAGCCAGGGACGTCCCTTCAGGTGTCCCAGGGATGGAGACGTGTCCCCAGGGTGTCCCAGGGATGGAGACATGTCCCCAGGGTGTCCCAGGGATGGAAATGTCCCTTCAGGGTGCCCCAGAGATGGAGACGTCCCCAGGGTGTCCCAGGGATGGAGACGTGTCCCGGGAGTGTCCCAGAGCCAGGGAATTCCCTTCAGGGTGTCCCAGAGATGGAGATGTCCCTTTGGGGCACTTCCGAGCCAGAGATGAGCATTCGGGGTGTCCCAGGGATGGAGATGTGCCTTTGGGAGGCCCCAGAGCTGGCGCTGTGTCTCCGGGGTGTCCCACCACCTTTTGAGGTGTCCCAGGGATAGAGACGCCCCTTTGGGGTGCTCTCGAGATGGGGATGAGCCTTTGGGACACCCCAGAGCTGAGGGTGTGTCTTTGGGGTGTCCCAGTGCCAGGGATGTGCCTTTGGGATGCCCCCAAGCTGGAGACAACTCTTCGGGGTGTCCCACAGCTCAGGATGAGCCTTTGGGGTGTCCCAGAGATGGGGATGGGACAGAGAAGCCCCATGGGGGCAGCCAGACCCACAGACGTGCTGCTGGGGTGGCCCAGAGGCCAGATATGTCACCGGGCTGGCGCAAAGCCAGAGGTCAGGACGGCCCAGAGCCGGAGACGTGCTGTTGGGGTGGCCTGGAGCCCCCAGGTCCCCTCCTGCTCCCTTGGTGCTGGGGGACGTGTGTCTGTCTGTGCAAGSTGGTGCCAGACATGTCCGCTCTGTGTCCTTCACCACTGGCCCTGGGCCATGGCCCGCGGCTCCCTGCAGCCTGGCACCACCAGGCCACCTYGGCGCAGGGCCATGGGGCGCCCCACGGACCCCAGCCACTGCGACTGGGATGCTGGAGCTCCCTGGCCCCGTCTGGCCCCAGCCCATCGCTCCCCTTGTCCGGGCCCGGCCGGAGGGGGCCCGTCGGGGGGTGCCGGGGTGCAGCACCCAGTGTCGCGGCGCCGTGTGGACTCGGTACCAGCAGGCGGCAGCAAAGCCTGGGGAAAGCAGCACCCAACTGGCCCCCAGCACCCCCTGTGCCAGCACCCAACCTGCACCCGTGCGCCCCGGGGCGGCTGCGGCACCGGGGTTGGGGACACGCTCGGGGACGGAGCCTGCACCCTGGGCGCGGGGAGCCCTGGCACACACGGAGCAGCCCCAAAATGCACGGGCAGCCCTGGCACACGTGAGCAACCCCAAAACGCACGAGCATCCCCAAAACGCACGAGCAACCCCGTCTCACAGCCTTGGCCCGTGTGAGCAGCCTCAAATCGCACAAGCAACGCCGGCCTGCGCGGGCAACCCCAAAACGCATGAGAGCAACCCCCAAAACGCACGGGTAACCCCAAAACGCACGGGCAGCCCCGGCTCCCACCGGCACACGTGGGGCCGCGGGGGCACGCGTGCCCCGGGCCAGCCCGGCCCCCGCCGCAGGCTCGGC
>NW_020451314.1:23624-25585 GCF_003343035.1 Apteryx rowi
AGCTTGTCCGTGATCTCCGCCGCGTTCATGGCGTTGGGCAGGTCCTAGGGCAGAGCAGGGCGTTGCGCGCCGGCCCCGACGCCGCGGGGATGGGCACGGCCGCGCCGCGGGGGGCCGCTGAACTCCCGGCCCCGACGCCGTGGGGATGGGCACGGCCGCAGCCGGGGCCGCTGAACCCCCAGCCCCGACGCTGCGGGGATGGGTACGGCCCTGCCATGGGGGCGGCTAAAGCCCAGCCCCGACGCCATGGGGATGGGCACAGCCCCAACACCTCAGGGATGGGCACAGCCTAGCCACAGGGACTGCTAACCCCCAACCTCCACCACGGGGACAGGCACAGCCCTACTGTGTGGACTGCTAAACCCCAGCCCTGATGCCGTGGGGATGGGCATGGCCCTGATCCCACGCAGGGGCTATAAAACCCCAGCCCCAACGCTGCGGGAATGGGCACAGCTGCACCACGAGGGCTGCAAAACCCCAGCCCAGACACCACGGGGACTGGCACGGCCCCGACGCCGTGGGAACGGGCACAGCCCTGCTGCAGTGACTGCTAAACCCCAGCCCCAACGCCATGGGGATGGGCACAGCCCTACCACGGGGGCTGTGAAACCCCAGCCCCGACGCCACGAGGATGGGCACGGCTGCACCCCCGTYGCCCCACCTGCTTGTTGGCAAAGACCAGGAGCACGGCGTCCCGCAGCTCGTCCTCTGCCAGCATCCGCATGAGCTCCTCGCGCGCCTCGTTCACCCGCTCCCGGTCGTTGCTGTCCACCACGAAGATCAGCCCTGGGGGGACCGAGGCCACGGTGCTGGGGGGCAGGACGGGGCCGCCCCGGCGCCGCCGCCGCAGCCCCCGCGGAGCCCCGGCCCGGCCCCCCCGCCGCACGGGGACCTACCCTGGGTGTTTTGGAAGTAATGCCGCCAGAGGGGCCGGATCTTGTCCTGCCCACCCACGTCCCACACGGTGAAGCTGATGTTCTTGTACTCCACCGTCTCCACGTTGAAGCCTGCAGGGAGCGACAGCGGAGGGAAACTGAGGCACGCGCGGCCGCGGCCGCCCCAGGCGCGCTCCCCGGCGCCAGCGCTGCCATCTCCCTCCATCCCCATCTCGTCCCATCTCGGCTCCTGCCGCCCTTCGGGCTGCCCAGGTGGGGAAACCGAGGCAGGGAGGAGCGAAGCCCTAACACGGGCAGAGGACCCAGGCGTCCGGGGCCGGGGTCGCCCCCCCGGGCGCATCCCCTCCACACACCTATGGTGGGGATGGTGGTGACGATCTCGCCCAGCTTCAGCTTGTAGAGGATGGTGGTCTTGCCGGCGGCGTCCAGCCCCACCATGAGGATCCTCATCTCCTTCTTCCCTATGAGGCTCTTCAGCAGGTTCCCRAAGATGTTGCCCATGGTGCCGGCGCTGCTGGCTCCGTCCGGAGGCAAGGCCGAATCCTGCGGGGGCGCAGGGCGAGCGCTGGGGGTGGCCCCGTGCCCCGGGGGGGGCTGTGGGGCTCCAGGATCCCCTTGTGCCCCGGGGGGGGGGGGCCCTGCTTTGGGGACCGTGGGGGCAGCTGGGCCCCCCCCCACGCTGCAGCCTGGGCCTGGCACCCCACAGAGGGGAAACCGAGGCACGGCRCTGGCGGGGGAGCCCAGGCGTCCTGGTTGCTGATCCTCCCCCACCTCCTCCTCATGGGGGGGTGGTAAACCCTGGCCTCCATCCCTGAGCTCCCCCCCCCCGGAGGAGGCAGCAGGGAGTCCCCAGCAGCCCTGGCAAGGGGCATCCCCAGGCCCAGCAGCGCCACTGCCCCCAGCCAGGCCCTGGGGCACCCGCAGGGCCCCCCCCCAGCCCTGTGGGACCCCCATAAAGCAGGCACCCCCCTGCCCTGCACGGCCCCCCCGTGCCTTGCACCCCCCTGCAGATGCAAAGCCCCCTCCGGATCGCTGCAACCTCCAACGCACTGCACTCCTCCCCCC
>NW_020451314.1:27133-28102 GCF_003343035.1 Apteryx rowi
TTGAGGGTGCGTGGGGCTGGGGTGCACGGGGAGCATGCACAGGGGTGCGGTGCTCGTTGAGGGTGCGTGGGGCTGGGGTGCACAATGTGGGTGTGAGGGGCTGGCGGGATGCGCTGACGGTGGCGCGCAAAGGTGTGATGCGTGATGGGGTGCAGGGGGTGCAGCAGAGAGGGTGCACAGGGTGAGGAACGTGATGGGGGGGCAGATGGTGGGGTGCACGATTGGTGGGGGGTGCACAGACAAGGTGCACGGGGTGGGTGCAGGGTCCCAGATGGGGACACTCTGCACTGCAAGGCCCTGCGCACTGCACAGCCCCCCGCACTGCACAGCCCCGTGCGCCGCGCTGCACGGCCACGTGCACTGCAAGGCCCTGCGCGCTGCACAGCCCCGAGCACTGGCAGCGGCTGAGCAAGGCGGCTCAGAGTCGTCTCCGCCGGGTGGTCCTGGGGGACCCGGCTCCCCTGGAGCTGGAGTCGGCAGTTTGCACCGAGTGGCAGCAGGGCTGCGTGGGAAAAACACGACGCAGGAGGGACACGAACCTGCTGCCGAAACATCCCGGGCATCCTGGTCCCAGGGTGCCCCAACCCAGACCCCATTCCCTCGCCCCCCCTGTTGAGACTCCTCTCCTGGGGCTGGAGGAGGGACCCAGGCGTCCGAGCCCCCCATCCTACCTGCCGCAGAGGCAGGCGATGGGCGAGGGCCCGAGCTCGGGCCCAGCGGGACCCCCAGGGCCTCCCCGGACCCTCAGCACCTCCTCGGCTGCCCCTGCCCCCCGTCCCCCTCTCTGCGCACCCCTCCACGGCTCTGTCCGTCTGTCCATCCCACAGGCACATCCACCCCGCTATCCCTCCATCTGCCCGTCCGCCCCTCCGTCCCCTGTCCATCCCTCTGACCTGCTATCCGTCCCCCTGCCCGTCCAGGTGTCCTTCCATCCGTCCTGCCACCCCTCCAGCCCCCCACCCCCCCTCC
>NW_020451314.1:29480-31283 GCF_003343035.1 Apteryx rowi
CCAGCGCAGAGCGTGGGGCTCCCCGCGGTTGCACGCACCTGCAACGAGCCGCAGGGGTCTCAGCGTCTCCGTGCTCCCTGCCCGGGGGGGCGCCCGGCTGCCCCCCGTGAGGCTGTGCCGGGGGCGGCGAGGGCTCCTGCAGGTGGGACACGTACCTGGGAGCACCCCCGCATCCGGCGGAGGGAGGGGGGACGCGGGGCCGAGCTCCCCGCTGGGGTCTCCATGGGCATCGCTGCCCGTGGCCGCACGCCGACACCGAGGGTGCCTGGCTGTGGCTCGCTGCGGACGGGTGGGAAACTGAGGCACGGCAGGGGCACAGGCGGGAATGACGTGCCGGCAGGCCGGGCGGAGTGGGGCAGCCCCCGAGCCCCCAGCCCGGGCTGCAGCCCTGTCAYGGGGGGCGGAAACTGCCTCAGTCCCTGCTGTGACCCCCGAGGGGGGGCCCTGCCCTGGCCCTCCGTCCCCCCCAAACCCAGCCTGGCTTTCCTTGCCTCCTGCATCCCTGTGCCTCGGCACCAGAAATCCCCCGGGCACGCTGGGGGGCCATGGGAGGCATTAACTGCCCCAGGGAGGGGGAAGCAATGGGTGCAAATGTCGCGGTGGGGCACAACCCTGCCCCGAGCCGCTCCAGGCCTGCCCTGGCCATGCCCGGGCCCCAGAGCCCTGCCCCAGGCGGGACCTGGGGAGGGGAAGGGGGCCGGGACCCTTCCAGGCCGGGGGTGCTGCACGCGGGGGGGGGGCAGGAGAGGGGGTCCCCCCACCCCGCAGACCTGGCTTTGTCCGGCCTTTAATTGAAAGTGGCTCTGGGGGCTCACGAGAAGAAAAGGCGGTTCGGGGCCGTGACGGGATGAGCGGGGCTAATCCATCCCTCGCGCATGACTGGTCCGGGGAAACCGCAGCCACGGGGATTAGGCCCGGGCCGGACCCCMCCACAAAGGGGCTCCCGGGAATGGCTCATCTCACATGCAGCACGACCCCCCTCCCCGGCAGCACCCAGCCCCGGGCCCCGCTGGGCGCCGAGGGCCTGATGCGCCCCTGGGGCTGGGGACAGCTGGGACAACTCCTCTGTCACTGCCAGAGAGGCATGCCAATGCCTGCCGGGGCACCCGCAGCACCCTGTCCACCTGCCTGCACGTCCAGGCCATCCCTCCCGCCATCCGTGCATACCTCCCTTCACCCAGCCACACATCTCTCCATCCCTCCTTCYGCGCATCCCTCCATCTACCCATCCATCCCGCCCTCTGTACCTCCCTCCCTTCCTCCTGCCTTCCCTGCATCCCTCCTGCTCTTTCTCCACGCCTTCATCCATGCGTCCTTCTCTGCCTCCAGCCCTCCATCCATCCACTGCTCCATCCCTCCATCTATCCATTCATCCCRCTGTCTGTCCATCCATCCCTCCAATGTGCAGTGCCGGAGCCCCAGGGCCGTGAGGAGCCTGGTGGTCCCACCCCAGGGGATTGCACACATGTGCCCGGGTGGACATTTAGGGGCCGGTTTGCAGGGAGACCCCGGGGTCCTGCGCCCCAGGCCAGTGCCAGCCCCGTCCCATCCCTCTCTGCGCGGCTCGGACCAGGGCAGCTGGGAGAAGAGGAATTTGGGGGGAAACGGGCTGGCCCCAGTGTGCCTAGTGCAGCCCCGGGGGTCCTGCACAGCCACCCCCCAGGCTGTCCCAGCCCCTGTTCCCCCGTGAGCCCTGGGCTGTCCCGGTCTGTCCCGGCATCTGCTCCCTGGGCTATCCCGGGCTATCCCGGCCTGAGCTGTCGGGGGTTGTCCCTGCGTCCTGGGCTATCCCAGGCTGTCCCG
>NW_020451314.1:34019-37513 GCF_003343035.1 Apteryx rowi
AGGTCTGGCTAGACTGTGCACGGTGCATGGGAGCGGCCGCGTACGGTTGCAATATCCCCCCTTGCACGCGCTGCGAGCTGCGGTAGAGCCTTTTCTTTCGCACAGGGAGGGCTGAGCGTGGTTGGGCGCCGCCGGGTCCCGTGCTCGGGCGCCGGGGGCGAAGCGCTGCTCCCTCCTTGCCGCTCACCGCGCGCCGCGTGTCCTGGCAGACCGTCTTCTCGGAGATGCGGCAGGAGTGCAAGTGCCACGGCATGTCGGGCTCGTGCACGGTGCGCACGTGCTGGATGCGGCTGCCCACCTTCCGCGCCGTGGGCGACTTCCTCAAGGACCGCTTCGACGGCGCCTCGCGGGTCATCTACGGCAACAAGGGCAGCAACCGGGCGTCGCGGGTGGAGCTGCACCACCTGGAGCCCGAGAACCCGGCGCACAAGCCGCCCTCGCCCCACGACCTCGTCTACTTCGAGAAGTCGCCCAACTTCTGCACCTACAGCGGGAAGACGGGCACGGCGGGCACGGCCGGGCGCTTCTGCAACAGCTCCTCGCCGGGCCTGGACGGGTGCGAGCTGCTGTGCTGCGGGCGCGGGTACCGCACGCGCACCCAGCGGGTCACCGAGCGCTGCAACTGCACTTTCCACTGGTGCTGCCACGTCAGCTGCTTGAACTGCACCAACACGCAAGTGCTGCACGAGTGCTTGTGAGCCGGGGAGCCCCCGCAGCCCCCGCTGCCGCCCTGCCCGGCCCTGGAAGGGGGGTCGGGTCTGCGTCGCCCCCGATGACGGCCRCCCGGCCGGAGGGAGGGAGGGAGGGCGGGCAGGCGCCCGGGCGGCTCTCGCGGGCCGACGTGTCTCCGCGCCCCCGGGGACAGGGCGCCCCGGCGCTGCGCGCGTTCGCGGCCGCCCCTCGGGCCGCTGCCGGCTCTGCAGGGTTTTTCCCTCTCGCTGTAAATAAAATATTTATTGTGGACGGTCTGATGCCCCTCTGGGCCCCTCCGCCCCTGCGCTTCGCTGGCCCCAGGCCCTGTTTTTTATAATTAAAGATAATAATAATAATAATTAATAATTAATAATAATAATGCTTTGTTACAGGTTTCACTGATAGCCTTTAGGGAAGAATAAAGGATATATTTTTATCAGTCCTGCCCTCTTTCCTTTCTGGGGCGCAGGGGGTTGGGAGGATGCAGGGACCAGCTGGGTGGGGCGATGTGCCGCCCCTCCAGCCAGGCAGCTGTCCGTCCACCCCGTCACCCGTCTGTCCGTCCGCCTCCCTGTCCTTTCCTCCACGCACCTCTCTGCATCTAGCTATCGACCCCGTCCAGCCCGTCCGTCCTCCTCCTCTGCCATCCCCATCCCTCTGTCCGTCCCCCCCCCCAGCACATCCGTCCTCCCCGCTCCCTGCAGACCCCCTTTCTCCCAGCCCTGCTCCGTCTCTCGCCTGCCTTCGCCGCTGCCGCCAGGGCATCCGTCGCTGAGGCCGGGGTGGCCATCACCATGGCGCCTGGGCTGCGGGGCTGCAGCCCTGGAATTTGCCGGGGGTGGCGGGGCTGGTGCCGCTGGGGCCGGGGGCTGGTAGCGGCTGCGGGAGGTACAAGACGGCAGACAAGGAATGAGCATCGTCCATCACCGCTCCTGGCCAGGGCTGACGGCTCCCCTCGGCTCCGGGGGAGGAGGGGAGCTGGGAAGGGCACAGAGGTTACTGCGTCCACTGGGAAGAGCCATGGCAAAGGGGGCGGTCAGCTCCGCGGTCGGCAGGTATCCCCTTGGCGGGAATCCCCTGGGGTGGGCGTCCCCCAGGACGGGTATCCCATCGGGGTGGGTATCCCGTCGGGGATGGCATCCTACAGGGATGGGTATCCCACCGGGGCAGGGGTCCCACCAGGGAGAGTATCCTGTCAGGGCAGCTATCCCATCGGAGGTGGCATCCTATGGGGATGGGTATCCCGCCTGGTTGGGTATCCCACAGGGACAGGCATCCCACCAGGACAGGCATCCCACCAGGACGGGTATCCCTCCAGGATGGGTATCCCACTGGGATGGACACGGTGCCTGCCGGCAATGGGCTGCACCATGATTTGGTGCTGTTGAGCCCCAGCTGGGGTGAAGCAACAGGCTGCAAACCCCGAGCACTGATTCAAGCAAATCCTGGGGCTTTTCCACCACGGCCAAACCCCACAGCCGGGGAGGATCCGGGCCCTGCCGGGGACCCCGGCCCTCGGATCCGCCGGCAGCGCCCAGCCGCGGCGTGGGGTCCCGGGAACCTCGCGCGGGGCCTCTCGGGGCAACATGCATCAAAGGTTGCGGGATGACTCCGCGGCCAGAAATATCCCCCGGAGCCGATAGTGGAAAAGTTGATGTTTCGAGTGAAAGGAGGCGGGGGGGGAAAAAACCCCAGAGGCCCTGCTGTCCGTGCCAAGGTAAAAACACTCCCTGGTGTGGTAAAATAAAATAAAGAAATGCAAGAAAAAACTACTGGAAAGGAACACAGCCCGAAATAACCCTCCGAGCATCTCCCGTCTGCCGGGAGTTATCTGCCTGCTAAATTCTGCACACGCATAGGGCATGAAAATAGCCTGTTTTCCTGTGGTAGCGAGTCAGGAATATAGATAATGACATTCTTATAAGTCACCTCTGTTACTCAGCTTTTCCTGCGCGCCGGTGACCGCTCGGCACCTCGGGCAGCCGCGACCCCCAGGCGGGCAGGGGCACCCCAGGCGCGGGGAGGGCGCCGCGCCCGGCTGCCCGGCTGCAGGGTGCAAAACCTCCCCGGCTTTTATAAATACACCCGGGAGCTGGAAATAGCCCTTCTGGCAGCACCGGCGCTGGGAAACGCCGGCCCCGCCTCCGGGGAGCGAGCCCGTCACATCTGGGAAGCCGGGCAACATCTGGATGCCAGCCACCAGCCCTGCTGGGGCTGGCCAGGCGGCTGGGCCGGCGAGCGTGCAGCGCCCGGCACCGGGGCCGTGCAGCGCCAGGACGCCTGGGTTCCTCCCGGCACGGGGGCCGGACGGGATGGCGGTGGCACTGGTGCGGCCTCGTCTCCCAGCGCAGGCCAAAAGCAGCCCTGGCACTGCTGGCGGTGGGCGCGGGAAAATGCCCAGATGTGCAGGAGGGTGGAAAGAGCAGTGCCCAGATGTGCAGGAGGGGGAAAGGAGCAACGCCCGGCTGGGTGGTGGGATGGGCCAGTGCCCAGAAGTGTGGAATGGGATAAAGCAGTGCCCAGATGTGCACGGCAGGGGAAGCAGCAGTGCCCAGATGTGCAGGATGGCATAGGACCATACCCAGATGTGAAGGATGTGACAGGGCCATGCCCAGATGTGCAGGACAGGGAAAGAGATGGTGCCCACGTGCAGGATCGGACAGCACCATGCCCAGATGTGCAGGACGGGACAGGGCAATGCCCAGACGTGCGGGATGACGGGACAGGTCCATGCCCAGCCTGGCACCGGCGGTGGGAATCCCCTCGCCCGCGCCCCGTTCACCGGCGGCAGCGGCGCAGCC
>NW_020451314.1:37682-40434 GCF_003343035.1 Apteryx rowi
GGCGCCCGCCCCGTCCGGCCGCCCCCCCCGGCTGCCGCATTCCTCCGGCGCGGGGCCAGCGCGCCCAGCAACCGTGGCAGGCCTGGCCTCTAATCCCCGGGCATGCCAGCCCCGGGGGGACCGTCGCCGTCACCCACTCCCCGATAGGTGACCAATGCCCGAGACGAACAATTAGGGACAAAGCCGGAGCCGCCGGGGGGCTAACGCCGGCCTTCACGGGTGCCTTGTGCGGCATTTGGCGAGTTTAATGAATTGTCCATCACTCCTTTCAGCTCCGCTCGCCCGGGCTGGATTAATCTGAGAAGCCGCAGTGGGGTAGGAGCCGCTAAGCCTGTATTTATTACTCTTCCATTGTAACTAATTGAGGTAATTATCTGTGACTCCAACCCCGCGCAACAATGCGGCATTCACCGCACCCCCCCCGCCCGCCCGCCGCCTTCCCGGCCCTCCGCGGGGCCTGGGAGAGCCGGGCCCGTGGGCACGCGCGGGCCCCGGCTCCACGGACACGGCCGGTACCGGCTGCACGGCCGGCACCGGTGTGTGCATGGGCCCCGGCCGGTACCGGCTGCGGGGCTGGCACCGGGTGCGTGTGTGGGCCCCGGCTGCAGGTGCACGGCCGGCACCGGTGCATGCAGGGTCCGTGGCAGCGGGCTGGACCCTCTGCCCCTTTGCATCCCCGTGCACCCGGGGCAGGATCCCGGTGCCCGGTGCCACCCCGATGCCCCCGGTGCCCCCCGGGTCTGACCGGCTGCACGGCGACACCTGGCGGCCGCGGGCGGCGCAGCGCCCCGGGGCGGGGGGGCACCGGCGGCCGGTACCGGGCAGCGGCTCCCGGACATCCCCGGGCCGCTCCTACCCCCGTCCCGGGCACGCTCGGCCCCTGCACAAGCGCCCCTTGCCTTGCACAAGCGTCTCTCCCCTTGCACAAGTGCCCCCGGTTGCCCCAGCACGGTGCCTGGCCGCTGGCCGTGCCGCCCGGGGTGGCCCCCAGCTGTGCGTCACCTGCCCTGGCAGGGACACGGCAACGCAGGGCCTTCCCCGGCCCGGTGCAACGCCCACGCACATCCTGCGCACGCATGCACACACACACACCCCCGCACGCGTGCACACAGCAGCAGACTCCGCAGGCTTGCACACGCATGCACACACACTCCTCATGCTGGCACACGCACCCCGCCTGCAGCCTTGCACATGCACGTTTGTGCACACACCTACCATGCTTGCACCCCCCCCCATATGCTTGCACGTGCATGCACACCCCCAGGCACCATCACACTACACACACACACACACACAGCTCATTGCAGACTGCACACTCTGTCACACCCACACAAACCTGGCGGCCTGCACAGCCTGCAGCCAGCATGCGTGTGCCCCCCCCGTGCAACCTGCACACATGCACACACCCAGAAACACGCACATTCCAGCAGACCGTGTGCGTGCACACGCCCACACACCCTGCCTGCCTGTGCACCTGCACACACACACACACACACACAGACCGTGCAGGCTGCACACGTGAACACACTGCCCATACGGCCTGCGTGCATGCACACACACACATGCCACACAGTCTGCATGCGCACCCCCCCCCCATCATGCAGCTTGCACACACGTGTGCAAGGACAAACACACCCCTGCCATCCCCCGCCCTGCAGCCTGCCCTCGCACACACGTGGCCCGCGTGTCCCTGCACACGTGTGTCCCTACACATGCATGTCCCTGCACATGTGTGCACGCCTCGCAGGGGCACGCGTGGGCCCCGCCGCCCCACACCGTGCACCTGGGCCGGGCCGGGGGTCCCCGCGCCGTCCCTGCACCTGGCCACCCCTGCTGCCGTGTTAGTCAGCGCCTCCCGGTTTTGGGGGGCGGAAGGAGACGGGGGGCGGCTGCGGCCCTGGCGCCAGCCGGAGCCCGAATTAGAAGGTCATTTTCTCGGCAGGGAGCGGGGAGGGGTTTGGGCTGGAGCTGAGCACGGAAAGGGCCGCGGCGCCATCCCCCGCGTCTGGTCACCCCGCTGGGGCCGCCCGCGCCGGCCGGGGCACCCCGCGGCCTGCGGTGCCCTGCCCGGAGCAATGTGGGTGCCCCACGGCTGGCACCCGGGTCCCCCATCCTGGAGCAACGCGGGTGCCCCACAGCTGGCACCCGGGTCCCCCAACCTGGAGCAATGCAGGTGCCCCACGGCTGGCACCTGTGTCCCCGTCCAACAGCACTGCGAGTGCCCCACAGCTGGCACCCAGGTGCCCCCATCCCGGTGCAATGCGGGTGCCCCATGGCTGGCACCCAGGTCCCCCCAACCTAGAGCAATGTGGGTGCCCCACAACTGGCACCCGGGTCCCCCATCCTGGAGCAATGCAGGTGCCCCACGGTTGGCACCTGTGTCCCCGTCCAACAGCACTGCGGATGCCCCATGGCTGGCACCCAGGTGTCCCCATCCCAGTGCACTGCGGATGCCCCACGGCTGGCACCCAGGTCCCCCATCCCAGTGCACTGCGGATGCCCCATGGCTGGCACCCGGGTCCCCCCCCAACCTAGAGCAAGGCGGGTGCCCCACAGCTGGCACCTGTGTCCCCGTCCAACAGCACTGCGGGTGCCCCACGACTGGCACCCGGGTCCCCCCATCCTGAAGCAATGTGGATGCCTCATGGCTGGCACGGGGGTCCCCATCCCGGAGCAACGCGGGTGCCCCACGGCTGGCACCTGTGGGGTGCTGTGCCGCGCCACGCCGCGCCGTGCCCCGGGCTAAATTTAC
>NW_020451314.1:43299-47916 GCF_003343035.1 Apteryx rowi
AGCGGAGCTTAGCAACCCTCCGGCGGCATGGCAACGGCACCGGCACCAGCCCGGCATCGGCCCCCGGCTACCGCCCCGGGAGCTGGGAATTGCCCCTGGCAGCAGCCCCCCCGGGGTCCCCGGTGCTGGGGCCGCAGCCCCAGGCCCCACTGCCGCCCCCCATCCGGCTCTCACCTGGAACCGGCGCCCTGCGCCCTGCACACCACCGCGGGCCCCGGGCTGCACGTCAGCGCTGCCRGGAGCCGCCGGCTCGGGGCTCTGGGTCGCCCGAGGCCCGGCCTCCCCCCGGGCCGGGAATGTGCCACGCTCAGCAGGGCCAGGCCTCGCGCCTCCCCCAGCCCTTCCCGCCGCCGCTCCGGGTGCCAGCACGGCCATCCCGGCCCCCCGGCAGCGCTCAGCGAGGACCCAGGCATCCCGCACCCCCACCAGCCCCCGTCACCCCCCGCTCGCTGCTGCCAGCGCTGTCCCCCAGCCGGGGCGGGTGCCCGGATCAGGTCCTGTCCCCTGTCCCCAATCCCTGCCTTTCAGAAAAGCCACAGGCGGAACAAACAGGGATTTAGGGTCTGGGCCAGCTCAGCAGATTCCCCCTATCCCCGGGGGGCCAGAGCCCCGCTGCAGCAGCACCCGGACAGGGGACGGTGCCCCCCACCCCGGCCACGGCAGCGGTGGCCCCCGGCGCGGCCGCAGCAAGGCCGGCGCGATGTGCCAGGTCTGGGTTTTATTAGCGGTTTCTCTCCACACACAAGCAGTGACGGGCGAAGACGCGGCCCCGGTGAGGGCCGCTGCCCGCGGGYGCGCCGAAGTGAAGGGCGCATGGGGGCCCGCGGCGGGTGGGCAGCCCCGGGCCGGACGGAGCAGAGCGAGGGCAGTTAAAAACCAAACTCGGTAAAACGCCACGTGGAGGGAGCCACGGGGCAGGGGATGCCGGCGGCGGCGGCGGCGGCCAAACCCGGCCCTAGCTCCTGGAGCTGCTCCGTGCAGCGCCTTCCCAGGGGGGCTCGGGGTCCCGTGGCCCCCCCAGGGGGGTCGGGGGCRGCCCAGAGCGGCTCGCCAGCCCGGCCAGCGCTCCCCGGTGCAGCTGCACCCCAGCGCGGCTCAGCCTGGGAAGCTGCGGGCTCTCCCGCCCGGGGAAGGGCCGGGGGCAGAGGGCTCGGGCTCGGCCACGGCGGGAGTCGCCCCACGGCCGGAGGTTATTGCTGGATGTTGCTGGTGAGTGGATTCCCCCGCCGCCACCTGCCCCACCAGCCCTGGGGAGGGGGCGCAGCGCGGCAGGAAAGGAGGGCGGGGGCAACGGGGCAGGCTGGATCCCCTCCCGCCACCGTCTCAGGGCTTGGGACCCTCCGGGAGAACCAGGGCTTGCAGGATGTCCGAGAGAGAGACAATCCCCTTGACCACGTCGCTCTCGTCCACCACCACCAGCCGGTGCACCTGGGGGGGACACGGAGGGGATCAGGCCGGCGCGGGGACCCCAGCCCCGCTCTCTCCGAGCCGGCRCGCCGGGCTGCCGGCCCACCCCGGGGAACGGGTTACCTCAGCCTCCACCAGGCGGTTGATGATGGTTTCCAGCGTCTCGTGCTTGTAGCATTTGAGGACRCCCTCGAAGTAGTGGGAGCGGTGCTGCAGCGCCCGCGTCACCGTCACGTCCAGGTTGTTGTACGTCTTCTCGGCCGCCAGGTTCTGGGGCGGGGAGGGGCGCTGGGGAGGCAGCCGGGCCGGAGCACAGCCCGCGCCCGCCCCTCCATCACCCCACAGCCACCATCCGCCCTGCACGACCCCGGCGGAAAGGGGGATCCCTGCAGTCCGGGCTCCCCAGCTCCATTGCCCCCCAGTACTTACGATGACATCAAACTTGGAGTAGATATCCACAACTCGCCCTGGAGAGGGAGAGAAGGGCTGGTGAGAGGTGCCCATGGGGCCCAGCTCCCGGGCTGCTCACCTCCCGGGGCTCCGGGTGGGCTGCAGACCCTGAGCTGGTGGTTCGGGGACAGCAGGCGCGCACTGTGCCACGTGCCAGGCCCGGTCCTCACCCGAATCATCGACGACAGGCAGAGCAGACACGCGGTGCTGCACGAAGATCCCCAAAGCCACGTAGATGGGCGTGCTGGTCCGCACCATCGCGATGTTGCTGTAGGTGCCGATCTGTAGCTCTTCCAAAGTTTTGGCCATAAACTGAGGCTTTGGGACCTCCGTTATCTGCAGGGGACGGGGAGGGGGACAGTGCTGACGCTGGCTCGGCCTGGCGCTCCCCAGGCCCCACGGCGCTGCTGGCTCCGGCTGCCCCCGGCCGACGCGGCTCGAGGGAGGCCAGGGGCCCGGTCCTAGGAGTGAAAGCAAAGAGCGCTGGGTGCGGAGCAGGGCCCGGTGGGACCCCGGGGCGGAGGAATCCTAGCGCTGGCACAGACAGGGGTGGAAGAGACAGGCAGCGCGGTCCCRTGGGCTCGGCCCTCCAGGGGTGACRCAGAGARCGCCGAAGGCTGCGCCCACCCCAGCACCCTGGAGGCTGCTCTACCTGGCACCGCCCGGGGCTGGTTCGTGTCCTGCTACGACGGCACGAGGGGGGAGACAGGACTTACAAAGAGTTTGAGGAACTTGAGGATGCGTTTGTGGGTGAGGATGTAGAGCGTRTTGCCCGAATTGGGGTCAATGACTGGCAAGCGGTGGATCTTATTCCGGATCAGGGATGAGACGGCGTCGAAGAGACTGCGGGACAGAAAGGAGGGGGCAGAGGGGAATCAGCGCTTGCCTGGGCCCCATCCTTGCACCCAGGCAGTGCTGGACAGGTCTGAGCCGGGGAGGACGCAGGGAAGAYGAGGGCAGGATGGGGAGACTGCTGTGTCCCGGTGCGAGAGGAGCCCAGGCCGGGCAGGGGGAGGGCAGGGGCCCAGGGGAAACTCCCAGCCGGCAGCAGCCACAAAACCCTTCCTGCCGAGCAGCGTGGAGGCACCGACACTGCCAGCCATGTCCCCTCCCGCCCAGCAGCACCGCGAGTACCTGGCGTTGGGGGAGATGCAGACCAGCGGCTTGAAGGAGTCTTGTAAGTAGACCTCTGCGGGGAGAGGAGACACTGAGGGCGCAGGCAGTGTCGTGGGGGCGCAGGGCGCGGAGCCGGGGGGCTCCAGGCTGGTCTCGGGGGGCGGGAGGCTGGCAGTGGTCCCTCTTACCTCTCCACGTCTCTATTTTATGCTCCTCCAGCTCRTAGATCTGCACCTAGGCGCACACAGAAAGAGGAGTCAGTCGCAGGCACGTACGAGATGGGCAGAGGCTGCGACGGAGCCAGGCAGCGAGGGCTAAGGGACCCCCGGCCCCGGCCCGTCTCCTCACCATCGGGGACTTGTAGTAGCGGTGCAGGATGTTGATGAAGTCGGTGATGGTCAGCATCCCTGGGGGGAAGGAGCAGGGTGAGCGGCGAGGCCCTGCCCGCGGCCCACAGCCCGGCCGCCCCACGCCACCCTGCCCCGCTCACTCACCCACAAAGCTTTGCTTCTTGCTGTCCCACAGYGGGGCGGCCCGCACACCGTTGGTGACCAGCGCGAAGAAAGCCTTCTTCACCTGCAGCCGGGGACRCAGAAGGACATCAGGGGAGGGACGAGGCGCCCGGCAGGGGAGCCGGGTCCTCGGAACCGCCCAGGTCCCTCCGGCCGGTGAAGGTGGCAAAGTGTTTGGGGCGGGAGGACGACAGCCCTGGAACCGCCCCGCGGCCCCGGCCCACCTGCAGGGAGGTGTCAAAGACGACCAGCTTGGAGCTGGTGGGGATCAGGTCATAGCAGCGGTGGGACTTCATGAAGCCGCTGTAGACGCCGCTGTGGGACTCCCCTGGGGGACAGGCAGCGTGAGGGGCCACAGTGCCCCCAGCAGCCTCACCGGCAAGGAGACGCCCCAGCCTCCGAGAGCCTCCAACCACCAGGACACCCCAAACTCTGGGACACCCCAAACCAGGGCTCTGGGACATCCCAAACTCTAGGACACCCCAAACCATGGGATACCTAGCCCAGAGCTCCCGGACACCCCAAGCCCCCGGACACCCCAAACCATGGGATACCTAGCCCAGAGCCCCTAGACACCCAAAACCCATGGACACCCCAAACCCATGGGATACCCCAAACCTCAGATGTTCCCAACCCACTGGACACCCCAAACCTGGGGTCCTAGGACACCCCAAWCCMYRGGACACCCCAATCCATGGGACACCCCAAACCACAGTATTCTCATCCCAGGGCCCCAGGACAACCCAAACCCTCGGACACCCCAACCCACAGGACAACCCAACCCATTGGTTATCCCAAACCGCGGTCCTGGGACACCCCAAACCCGAGGACACCCCAAACCCAGGGCCCTGGGACACCCCAGCGCGTGGGACACCCCGAACCCGGGTGCCCGAGACACCCCCGGGCCACCCGCTCGCGGCTCCAGGCCCCCCCCCCAGCCCCAAGGGTCCCCCCAGGCCGCGGGACACTCCCGGCCTCACCTTCCGGCGCCGCCGGGCCCTGCTCCGCCGGGCTCTCCGCGGCCGGACCGGGACCCTGCGGACAGATACGTGGCAGGTCGGGCCGGGCCGGAGCCGCGGCCCCGGTACCGGACCCCCACCACCACCACCTCAGCCTGGCCCGGGCCCCCCCC
>NW_020451314.1:51227-56831 GCF_003343035.1 Apteryx rowi
GGGCAGAGCGTCAGGGCAAGACGGCGGGGCAGGACGCCCGGAGCGAAACGCAGGCGAACGGTCACCGCTTTTTCCCTGCTCCTTCCCAGGGTGCCGCCGCGGCCCGGCCCCGCTCTTACCTGGCCGGGCCCCCCGTCAGCGTGGCGTCAATGACGTGCTCGTTGTTGATGCGGAACATGTAGATCCCGCGGTTCTGGGGAGCGAGAGAGAGTCACCGGCTGCCCCGAGCCCCCCAGGCGCCCCGTACCCTGCCCGAACCCCCGCGCCCCCACCTGCTCCTCGTAGATCTTCTCCCGCCGGTTGGCCACCTCGTTGCGGATGATGGTGCCGATGTACTCGATGACCATGGTGTGCTTCTCGATGTCCTTGGCCGCGTAGAGCCCCAGGCCCTGGATGCGGGACCGCGCCAGGTACACGTTGTTCTTCCACTCCGTCTTCAGGCGCCGGTACTGGGAGGACTTGGAGTGCACGAACTGCTTGCTGTAGGGCGTGTTGGTCTCGCCCGTGAACGTGCTCTGGTAGGCCTTGGACATGCTTGTGCTGTTCAGGGTGTGGGGCCTGCCGAGGGGGCCGGGAGGGCGTCAGAGCCGCCGCGGGGCAGAGCGCGGGCCCGCCTGCCCCCGACGCCGGCTCTCCCCGGCCCCCAGCTCACCGCTTGTAGTGGGTGAGGATCTTGGGCTCAGAGCGGGCGCAGCCGGTGGGGTTGATCATCAGCGGCAGCTCCATGAGCGGGTGGCGCCCGTAGCGGAACAGGTAGTTCTGGCAGCTCTCGACGCCGGGCAGCTGCCGCGGAGGGAGCGGAGGGGCCGTGGGTYGAGCGGCAGCACCGCAGGTTGCCCCGGCCCCACGGCCGCCAGCCTTTTCTGAACGGGGCTGGCCCACGGCGTGCGCACCGGGCACCCGGGTCCCTCCCGCAGGGCAGGGAGACCCCCGCGCCCCAGGCAGGGCCCCGGCACCTACCGACTCGGCGATGCGCAGCACCGCGTGCACCGTGAGGCCGAAGAGCTCCTCGCCCTTCAGGTACTCGGGGAAGAGCCGCAGCATGTCGGCTTCCTTCCTCATCATCGCCACCGGCTCGATGATCCGGTTCCAGACAGCTGCCGAGAGAAGACAGGGTTTAACGCAGGGACCTGCTGCAGCCGGCCCGACAGCTCCCCAGCGGGGACCCTGTGCCACAGCTGGAGCCACCCCAGGAGCTCGGATCACCCCCTTCTCCCCGAGACCAGCAGCTGCCCAGCCCCGACGCCTGGTGCCAGCTCATCCTGGCACTGGACAGCAGCAACTTAAGGGGTGGAGGAAGGCAAAGGGTTGGCATCCGCAGAGCTGATCGCGCCTTACCCTGCGGCGAGGAGTCGGAGAAGACCAGGTCCTCCAGGCCCTGCTCGATGACCTGCACGACGAACTCGGGGCGCCCGTTGTTCTCGCAGATGGTGCAGCGGTAGCAGCAGCGGCGGTTGTTGGTCCGCAGGCTCCAGTAGATGCGCGTGGCCTCGTAGCCCACGGGGTAGAGGGCCGTGACGCTGTGGAAGTCAGCCATCTGGTGCGGCAGGAGCTGCCCGATGGCGTGGAAGACCAGCCCGCCCACGCGGAACATGTGGAGCCGCTCGCCCCGCTGGATGATGCTGGCGATCTGCTTCACCTCGTCCCGCTCGATGTAGACGCGCCGGAAGACCGTGAAGCTGCTCAGCTCCTGCTCGCAGGGGCCCTTCAGCTTGTGCAAGGGGCACAGCATGGTCTTGTCCTTGAAGAACATGCACTTGGCGCGGATGGCGCAGGCGAAGTGGTAGACGCTGGGGCACCGGATGCGGTTGCAGCTGTTGGTGGCGCCGGTTTTCTGGCACAGGGAGCACTTGGTGAGCAGCCCGCGGTGCAGGGCCACCTCCACGTTGATGAGGGCCCCACCCTGCGTCTCGTACACCTCCGTGGACCACAGGGCGCAGTTCAGGTGGACCCAGAGGTCGAGGTCAAGGTTGAGCAGGCGGGCCGGCCCGTCCGTGGCCCCGTCGCCCTCCTCGTGGCAGAAGCAGCACTTGCGCAGGTCCCGCGGCACCTTCTCGGGGCGCAGGGTGGTGCCTAGCTTGTCGATGAACTCTGCGATCTCCTTGTCGCCGTCCCGCTTGGCACCCCCCTTCTGGATGGTGACGAGGAAGCGGAGCCTTTTCCACCGCACCCCCTTCCACTTCTTCAGCCGGGGCCGCGCTTCGTCCCCGTCCTCCGGTGGCCGCGAGCGTGGCTTGAAGCGGGGCGGCGAGTGGGCGGCCGTGGCCCCGTCCTCCCGGGGGGCTGGCGAGGGGGCCGGCGGGAGCGGGGACAGGGGAGCCGGGGCTGCCTCGTGGGCTGCCTCGGGGTCGGGGACCCGGGCGGCCTCCGCGGGGCTGGACGGGGAGGGGACAGAGGGGGACAGCGGGGGCGAGGGTTCCTGGGGCATGACGGAGAGCTGCCGCACGTCCAGGTTGGAGACGTTGTTGACGTAGCAGTGGTGCAGGGCCTTCTCGGTCGGGGGGCTCTCCTGCGGTGCAGAGGGCGCGGGTCAGAGCGCCCGAGGGATGGGGACCCCCACACGTTGCGGGGGGGGTCCTAAGTCCTGCAGGGACCCCGCAAGGACCTCCCTGCCCCCTTCCACACATCACGGGGTGACTCAGTCCCACGAGGACCCCCCACACCTCTCCATGAGGCCATAGGGGACTTGACCCCACAGGAACCTCCCTGCACCACCCTGCAGTTAGGGGGGACCTTGGTCCTACTGGGGCCCCTGTGCACCCCCAGACAGGCACAGCCCCACAGGGACCCCCACACACCTCTCCCAAGGTCATAGTCCTACAGGGACTCCCCTGCACCCCCAGACAGCCGTAGCCTTGCAGGGACACCCCACGCCCCCTCCCGCAGTCCCAGCCCCACGGGGACCCCTGCACCCGCCGACCTGTTTGAGCAGCGTCAGGAGGTCCAGCTCGCCCTTGAGGCTGTAGCCCGGCAGCACCGCGTCAAATTGCTTCAGCCACTCGGAGCTGCTGTCCGGCACCTTCCCGGCCAGCGCCGCCTTGTCCTTGCTGCCGAGCATCCCTGTGGGAGAGATGGGCTGTTACGCRGATGTGGGGTGCCCACGGGGCCGAACGGCAAGGAACGGGGCGGATGCTCACCAGCCATGTCCGTCTCCACCTTCTTGGCCTCGACCACGGCGCCTCGCATGGGGCTGTCCGGAAACAGCACCTCGTAGGAGCTGGGGATCTTCACGCTCAGCAGCTCGGCCATGGCCACCATCACCCCGTTGAGGTTCTGGGCAAGAGGAAGCAGGACCCCATCAGGGACAGAGACAGGGGCCCCACAGTTGCGGCTGCAGCCGCGCAGGGACCCCGGCACCAGGTCCTGCCTCGTGCCACCCCCTGGCTCACCTTGGCAGCCGCCGCGGACACCGTCAGCATGACGGACACCTCGCTGCTCTTGGCCTTCTCCCATGGGGCGCCCGCGCCTGCTGCCCCCACCTTCCCGGGGGGCGCCCCGAAGGGCTCCGCGGCCTCGTAGGGCTTCGTGTCAGGGAACACTGGCACATGGAGAAAGGGGTCAGAGATGCATGGCACCAGCCCCGCCAACGGCCGCCCCGGACCCCCATGGGATCCGGCATGGAAACGCTGTTGGGAATTCACTGCTTTGCAAGGCTAGAGCTTTCCAGTGCAGCAAGAGAGACCGGGACACGGTGGCAGGGATGGAGAGCTGCCAGCACCGACGGACACCCCGAGGAACGGCTGAGGGAGCCCCAGGAATACCCCAGCCCCAACACAGGGGGACACGTGCAGGGCTCAGCCGTCCAGCCCACGCGTCCCACGGGCCTTTACACTCAGCCTACGTGCCCTGTGGGTCCTCCTCTGCCCAGCCTTACCCCTACCCGGTCCATACGTCCCATGGATACCTCCTGCACAGTCCATACATCCCTTCCTACCTGCCTCATTGATCCCCTTCTGCCCGCCATCGAACACCCATGGGTTCCCCCTGCCTGGTACGCACACGCCACAGACCCTCCTGCCCTGCCTTGCCCCCGCACGGCCCGAGCACCGCGTAGACCCCCTCCTGCCTGGCCCACGCGCCCCGTGGTCCCCCCTCACCCGGCGCAGCCCACCTGGGATGCTGGCCCGGGGGATGATGGGGATGATGGGTGACAGCACGCGCTCCTCCAGCTCCGGCTTGGCCTCGCTGAGCAGGGGGAAGCGGAGCAGCTCCTCGCCCAGCACGCTCTCCGGCGACGAGGCGGGCACGATGCTGTCGGGGGAGTCGCTCTCGTCGTCGCTCTCCATCCTGCGGGGAGCGAAGGAGGAGAAGAGGCGTCACAGCCCCGTCCGAGCTCGCCCGCGGGCCGGGAGGGCGCCGCGGCCGGGGACTCACCTGACGTCCTCGGTCTGGTTGTGCGGAGGGGTGGGCAGAGCCGCCAGCAGGTCCAGGCTCTTCACCTCCACGGCTGGAGTGTCTGCGCGGGGGAAAGGCTGGGCGTTACGGAGGGCCGGGCAGCGCCGCGGGCGCCCGCGCCGCCACCGGACCCGCACTCACCCTTGTGGCCGTGGGGCTCGCGGGCCGGGTCGGCGTCCTTGGGCTGCTCGGCCAGCTCCTCGGGGGCCGTGACGCCGTTCACCATCTTCTGCTGCACGGAGGGGGGCGGCGTGGGGGGCAGCGAGGAGGGCGGCGTGGGCGGGTTGCTGAGGTTGTTCTGCGGGGAAGGGGGGGGGAACGTGGCGGGGTGAGCGCGGGCGGCCGCGGGGACGTCCCCATCCCCRGGGTGGTGGTGGGGGGGGGACACGGGCGCAGCCCCCGCCTCACCTTGGTGAGCAGCTGGGAGTAGTAGTCGGGGACGCTGTCGAGCACGGCGCTGCCGAAGGCGCCCCGCAGCTGGCTCTTCCCGTTGATGGGGCTGCTGCCGAAGGGCGCGAAGAGGCTGAAGTTGGCCGTGATGGTCGGCTCCGTGAGGGGCAGCAGGGACAGCTCCTGGGGACAGAGCGGTGAGCGGGGGACGGGGACGCCGGCCGCCCCACGCCCGCCCGGCCGTGCCCCCGCACCTACCTGCTTCAGCTGCCTCATCAGGGCCTCGCTGGACTTGAGCCCGTCGTCCTTGCGCAGCTTCTTGCGGGAAGCCGGGACCCGCTCGCTGCCCTTCTGCACCCGCTTGGGCTTGGCGGCCACCGGCTTCTTGGCGATGGAGAGGTCCTGGGGGGACGGAGAGCGGAGGGGCAGCGATGCCGCTCACCTCGCGGCCCGGCGGCGCCGGCTGCGGCGCGGCTCCCCGGCTCTCCGCGTGCCCGTTGAGCTCGCCGGGGCACTGCGCCGAGAGCTGCACGTTCTTGGCCCGCAGCAGCTTCTGCAGCAGCAGGTGCCCGGCCTCGGAGCGGGCGCCCGGTCCCAGCGGGCTGCCGGCTTGGGCGCCCGCCGGGTCCCCGTTGGCTTCCCGCTTCACCGGCTCCTCGGGGTCCAGCTCGCACTGCGCCGCCGCCGCCACCGCCGCCTCCTCCTTGGGCTCCTGCTTGATGGACACCTGGGGGGGCTCGCCGGCCACGGGGCCCCCCTCCGCCGCGGCCCCGGCCTGCCCATTGACGTGGGTCTCGGCCGGGTCGGCGCCGGGCGCCG
>NW_020451314.1:57200-69809 GCF_003343035.1 Apteryx rowi
AGCCGGCCTGCGCCTCCGCCGGGGCGGCCGGCCGCACCTGGAAGAGCGGCCGCGGGGGCTGGCGCGCCGCAGGGACCCCCTGCTCTGGCGCCACCGGGGCCTGCCCGGGGAAGGGGCCGGGCTGCCGGAGCGCCTGGCTCTGCTGCAGCAGGCTCTGGTGGTGCCGCTGCACCAGGAGGGCCTGGAGCTGCTGCGGGGCGGCCGGCCGCACCTGGAAGAGCGGCCGCGGGGGCTGGCGCGCCGCGGGGACCCCCTGCTCCGGCGCCGCCGGGGCCTGCCCAGGGAAGGGGCCGGGCTGCCGGAGCGCCTGGCTCTGCTGCAGCAGGCTCTGGTGGTGCCGCTGCACCAGGAGGGCCTGGAGCTGCTGCTGCTGCTGGGGCGTGAGGTGCCGCAGCTGCGGGTTTTTGGCCAGGACGCCTTGGAGCTGCGCTCGGATCTGGCCCATCACCGGCGCCGGCACCTGGCCCAGGAGGCCCTGGGGGAGCACGGCACCGGGCTGCGGCGCCGGCCCCGCTTTGTGCTGCCCGGGGCTCTGGAGGCGCGGGGGCTGCAGCTGGCCCCCGGCACCCTGCAGTGCGCCCGGCAGCCCCTTGCCTGGCTGCTCGGGGGGCTGCCCCGGGGGCCGCGGCGTTGGCTGCAGTGCCATGCCCTGCGCCTGGCCGGTGCCGCAGCCCGGCTCCGCAGCACCCGCCGGGAGCGTGGCGGGGCCGGCGGCGTCCCCGTGCTGCTGGGACAGCTCCGGCCTCGCGGCCCCCGCCACGGGGCTCTGCAGCGGCTGGTGGAGCAGGGCGCCCGGCTGTGCCGGGGGCACCCGCAGCGCCTGCTGCGAGCCCAGGACGCCCGGCTGCGGGGAGGCCAAGAGGAGCTGCTGGCCCTGCCCCARCTCAGCCTGGTGCTTCGGCACCGGCGGGAGGCCCAGCTGGGCCGGGGGCTCGGGGCCGCCCAGTCCCGGGGCGTTGAGGGCTCCCTGCTGCTCTTGGGGGCCCCCGTGCAGCTGCCCCCCGCTCTCGGTGCCCTCGGCGGGCAGGGCGCTGCCGTCCGCCCCTCCCGGCTGGTCCTTGGCAGCCAGGACCGCCGGGGCCGGCTGCATTCCCTGACTCAGGTGCAGCACGGAGGGGGCCTGGCCCAGAGCCCCGTGCTGCGGAAAGTGCTGGATCTGGGGCTGCCCCTGGCCCAGCCCCAGGAGGCCCGGCTGGGCAGCCGCGTGCTGCGCTACGACGTTGGGCTGCTGCGGGGTCAGCAGCGCCCGCGACTGCCCCAGCTGCTGGGACAGCACGAGCCGGTGCCCCATCATCCCCGGAGTCTGCGGCACCAGCTGGGGCGAGCCCAGCACCCGCTGCTGGTGGGGGGCCAGGAGCACCTGCCGCTGGGGCGCCGGGTGGCCCAGCACACCCTGGTGCTGCAGCACCGGTGCCTGCGCGTGGCCCAGCAAGCCTGGCTGCGGCTGCTGCTGCTGCTGCTGCTGCTGGGGCGAGAGTTGCTGCACCAGGATGCCCTGCTGGCTGCCCATCAGCCCTGGCTGCTTCGGCACCATGGGCTGCCCCACGGCGCCCTGCTGCGGGGCGGCCGCCGCTGGCTGCTGCTGCTGCTGCTGCCCCAGCAAGCCGGCTTGGCCCACGAGGCCGGCCTGCTGCATCGGCGCTTGTCCCATGACGCCCGGCTGCTGCATCGAGGCTTGCGCCATGACGCCGGGCTGCTGCATCGATGTCTGTCCCATGACGCCCGGCTGCTGCATCGATGTCTGTGCCATGACGCCCTGCGGCTGCATCGATGCCTGCGCCATGATGCCCTGCGGCTGCTGCATCGACGTCTGCGCCATGATTCCCTGCGGCTGCATCGAGGCCTGTGCCATGACACCCGATTGCTGCATCGACGTCTGTCCCACGATGCCTGGTTGCTGCATCGACGCCTGTCCCATGACACCCGGCTGCTGCATCGACGCCTGTCCCATGACGCCTGGTTGCTGCATTGACGACTGTCCCATGACACCCTGTGGCTGCATTGATGCCTGTCCCATGACACCTGGTTGCTGCATCGACGCCTGTCCCATGACACCCTGGGGCTGCATTGACGCCTGTCCCATGACGCCTGGTTGCTGCATCGATGTCTGTCCCATGATGCCCTGTGGCTGCATCGACGCCTGTCCCATGACACCTGGCTGCTGCAACGACGCCTGTCCCATGATGCCTGGCTGCTGCAACGACGCCTGTCCCATGACACCCGATTGCTGCATCGACGCCTGTCCCATGACACCTGGCTGCTGCTGCTGCAGGGACACCTGCCCCAGCATGTTCTGCTGCTGCTGCAACTTCTGGGCCAACTGCATCCTCTGGAGCTGCCTCTCCTGCATCAAGCGGCTATCGGCGGCCAGCCCGCGGAGCGCAGGGTTCCCGGGGAAGAAGGTGTTGGAGGTGCCAGGGACGGGGGCGTTCCCCACGGCCTGCTGGCCCATGAAGGACAGGCCCTGCTGCACGGCCATGGACACGCCGCCCTGGGGGAGGCGCAGGCCCCCGGGCTGCCCCGGCTGCTGGCCGAGGCCTGGCACAGCCCCTGCCGGCTGCGAGAGCGGCTGCTGGACGCCGTGCGCCGAGAGGAGCTGCCCGGGCAGCTTGGACATGAGGCGGGGGCTCTGCGAGGGGCTCAGGGCCATGACGGCCGAGGCCTGGTGCTGGTGCTGCTGCTGCTTGTTGCGGTATTCGGCCATGAGGTTGGTGTGCTCCTTCTGCTGCTTCCGCACCTGCCAGACACAGCGGGGCGTCAGCTCCGGCGGCACTCCGCAAGGGCCGAGGCCGTCCGCGCGGGCATGCGCGCAGAGCCCTACCTGGTCCAGCTGCTTCTGGATCTTGCTCTGCTGCTCCGTCACCAGCTTCAGCTTCTCCGCGTCGGCCTCGGGGAACTCGCGCCCGGCCTTCTTGGCGGTGCGCTGCTTGGCGCAGAGGGCTTTGCGCGACTTGCGGTGCGCCCCGATCTGCTCCTCCAGCACCTTCAGCTGCATCTGCAGCAGCTGCTGGGTGTGGAAGAGCCACTCCTCGTACTGCCGCTGGTCGGCCTCGTCTGCGGGACGGCGGAGAGGGCTCAGCTCAGCAGGGGCCTCTCTGCTCAGCCTGGCCCCAGCGGGGCTGCGCGGGCAGGATGGGGCCTGGCCCATGCCACCCCCCACGCCATCGCGGTACTCACTGATGACACCCTGCGCGAAGGTGGGTGGGTTGGGGCGAGCCTGAGTCGGGTCGGTGCCGCTCCGTTCCTGGCGCAGAGGGGAACACCGGTGACGCGTGACACACCGTGCCCTGTCCCCAGTGCTCTCCTGTCCCCTTTCCACCGCCCCAGGGTGCCACAGACCCACTGGCCAGAGCAGCTCCTGCCCCAGCAGGGTGCTGAGGGCGAAGCCAGGCAGCTCCGCGGGGGCCCCCCTGTCTCCTCCGCGCCCCGCAACACCATGCTCACCTGCCCGCCTCCTGCCAGCATGTGGTTCTGCATCTCGGAAACGGCCGGGGCTCCCGAGAGCCGCTGGGCCAGCAGGGAAACCTGTTGCCTTTGGGGTCGACGCAGAGACAAGGAATGAGCTGGGGCCGAGGCGCCCTGCCCACCCCAGGCCGTGCCCGCTGCCCGCCGTGCCCCTTACCTGTTCATACCCGGGGCCACACCAATGCTGCCCTGAGCCATCACCTTCTTGATGCCCTTCAGCGCCACCATCTTCGCCTTGGCAATGGGGTCCATGATGTCCTCAGCAGCGAACTTATCCAGGTCTGCAAGGAGAGAGTCACCCTGGGGTTAATCCCCGTCTGCACTGGGGACGCTGCAGCACAGCAAGGTGTCCTGCCACCCGGGCCAGGCTGCAGCCCCGCATCCTCGACCTGAGAGCGGCCGTAACGGCCCCACGCCCTGGCACGGCCCCCCAGATAACTGCCCCAGCCCCTCGCTGCTCCCCGGGACGTCTCCCTGCTGCAGCCGGGGCCGGCTTCGAAGCGCCAGCCCAGGCAGCGCCGCGCGCTCAGCCCCTACCTGTGTCCGGGAAGAAGCTGTTGGCCAGCTGCTGCTGCATGACGAGCTGGGGCGGCTTCAGGCCCAGGGCGGGTGGCTGCACCCCAGTCATCGGCTTCTGCACCAGCACCTGCTGCTGGCCCTGCTGCTGCGGCAGGGCCACCTGCACGCCGTGGGGGGCCGCCAGGACGTGGGGCTGCGCCGGGGCCATGCCCATGTGGCCGGGCAGCGCCGGGCCCTGCTGCGGCACCCCGAGCCGCGGCTGCTGCGGCTGCATCAGCTGCTGCCGGGCCATCAGCCCCAGCTGGAGGGGCGGCTGGGGGGCGCCCAGGCGGGGCACCTGTCCCTCGGGGGGCTGCCCGGGTGCCGTGGCGTGCATCATGGGGTGTCCCGGGGCCGGGAGGTGCGGTGGGGCGCCCCGGGGCAGGTGGGCTGACATCTGCTGCTTCTTCTGCAGCTCCTTCTTCTCGTGCTCCAGCAGGTCCTCGATGAGCAGAGGCAGCTCGCTGGCCACCAGCGAGCTCTCCATCTTGTCCAGGTCATCGGCTGGCGAGTGCCGGGCGCTGCCCAAGCCCAGGGCGCCTCCGTCCAGCTCAAACTTCTCCAGCAAGGGGCTGCTCTGGCTGCCCAGCTGGGCTGGGGCCAGCCCGCGGCCGGGGCCAGCGTAGGGGTCCTTGTCCAGCACGGGGACGCCGGCATGGCCGCTGCTCGGGAAGTGAGTCAAGCCAAGGCGAGTTGGGCCAGCCCCAGGGCTCAGGAGGGTCTGGCCTGATTTCAGGGTCAGTCCGAGGGAGACGGAGATTTTATCTGTGCCCTGCAGGGCCTCCGACTTGATGGGGACTGGGAGCCGCTCGGGGCCGCCGGCGGTGAACTGGCAGGGAGACGTCTTCAGGCAACCGTCCTCCAGCTTGGGCTTGACGTCGGCAGGCAGCGCGCCCGCCTTTGCCTCCAGGCCCTGCGTCTTGAAGGCTGGGTCGGGGGCCAGCGCGGTGCCCGGCGGGCCTGGAGCAGGCGCCAAGCCCACCCCTGGCACCAGCCCTTCCTTGGCCGCTTCCCGGTCCTCTGCAGCTGGAGCCGTGTCCTTGCTGTCCCCGGGGTCAGGGAGCTTCAAGCTGGGTGCCGGTGGCTCTGTCTTGAGCTGGGCCTCGCGCTCGGCCTTCTCGTTGGCCGACTCGACCAGGCGGAGGTGCTCGTTGAAGATGTCCTTCTTGTCGCCAGTGTCCAGCTCGGGGTCGGTGTAGGCCAGCAGGTCGAACTCGTCACCGTTCAGCAGGTCATCGAGGTGGGGGTCCGCCGTCTCCAGGCTGTCCAGGTTGTCCAGGTCATCGTCCCCTTTAGCCACATCCGGATCCAGGCTCAGATTGGCCAAATCATCGTCATCTTCCAGGTCCTTGTGGGAGCCGAAGTCATCGTCCAAATCGGGCTCTACCGGGACCTCGCAGGGAAGCCGCCCCCCTTCCAGGCTCAGGTGGCTCTTGCCCGGTGCGGGAGCCGGCGCGGGGTCCGGCACGGGGCTGTCCTTGGGGCCCTCGGGGCGGAGGGCAGCGCCGGAGGCCAGCGGGCGCGGGGGGACGTGCTGCAGCTCCAGGCCGGGCGCGGGGGCGGCCGCCTTGGCGTGAGGCTGGTGGTGGCTGTTGCTCATCTCGGCGCCTTGCGGGGAGGCGGGCGGCAGAGCCACCGGCATCTTCGGGGGTTGCAGCGCCGGGGCGGGGAGCGCCTGGATGGGCATGACGGGGGCGCAGAGGCCCTGCGGGGCGCCTTCATCCCCCGGCAGGAAAAACCGCGGCCTGGGCGGCTGGGGGGCGAAGGGGGAGCCCACGACCCCGCCGGGTCCCTTCTGCACGTTGTGTCGCAGCTCGATGAAAGGGGCGCCCAGGGCGCTGGGCGAGGCAGGCACCGGCTCGGCGGGTGCCGGCAGCCGGGCGCCCAGGCCGCCCACGGGGGTGCCGGCAGCCGGCGGGGCGAAGCGGGACGCGACGGGGAGCCGCAGGGCCGCGGCCGCCTGCTGTTGCTGCTGCCAGAGGTGCTGCTGCGGGGACGGCGCCTGGAAGACGCCGCGGGGGTAGAAGGCCTGGGGGGGCCCCACCGCTGCCCTGCAAGACACCGCGGCGTCAGGACCGGCTCGGCACTACCCGCGGCCCAGACCCACCCAAAGTTCCGCTCCGCGGAGCCGCCGCCACATTGCCAACATCTGTTGGATGCCCCAGGGTGTCCCAAACCGCTCCAGGCATCCAGAGAAAGCGTGGCCACCCCCATCCCACCGGGAGCGAATCCCGCAAGCAGGAGCTCGGCTGCTGCTGGGGTGACACCCGGCTAGTCTCTAACCACCCCGGAGCAGGATGAGCCCAGCCCCGTCGCCGTGAACGGCCCGTTTGGGTCTCTCCGAGCACTCACCTCCCGTTGATGTCCAGGGCGGATGGCGTGGCAGATGGCGGGGGCCGGGAGAGCCGCTCGTCCTGCGCGAACGCTGCCTGCACCATGACGGAGCCGGGCAGCTTCCCCCCGCCGGCCGCAGTGGCCAGTGTCCCGAGGAGGCTCTTGTCCTGGGAGGGCAGGGAAGGGTACGGCGTTATCCCGGCCGTCCCTCCCAGCACCCCCCATCCCTCCCYGCGCTGCCTGCACCCCCGGTACCTGTGCCGGCTGGTACGGCACCATGCCGCGGTTCAGCTCGAAGCTCTGGCTACCAGCCTCGGGGGCCCAGCCCGCTGGCGACGACGTGGCGGCCGCGGCAGCGCTTTCCTTCTCCTGCCGCAGGCTGTTGCGCTGGATCTGCTGGCGGATGAGCAGCTCACGGAGCCGCTGGCGCTGGGGAGAAGCCGAGCGTTAGGGCACAGGGCAGACCCAACCCAGGCATGAGGACATGGGCAGGGTGAGCCACACGGGGCAGGGAGATGGAGCAGCTTATGGTAGGACCCCATAGTACCCGCAAACAGAAACGGATACCTCAAGCATCCGCTTTTTTGGCTATGCCAGTCTATTCCCCCCCATCAGGGTGCCTGGACYCTCTCCATAGCTCTAGGGAAGCAGCGACAAGCCCAGAACTAGACCCTTAGTCCCATCGCGACACAGGCTCCCGTTCCACCCTCGTGTCCCATCCGAATCCCGAACAGATGCGACCCGAGCGCAGGCGACCGCACGCAAGCCCTCACCTGCCTCTGCTTCTCCAGCTCCGACTGGCTCATGGTGCCGAGGGCCCCGTCCTGGCYGCTCGGCAGCTCGGCCAGGTCCCGGTTCGGGGGTGCCGAGAGCCCGGCGGCCGCCTCCTCCCTCTTGTCGGCCGGCGGCCCCAGCGCAGCTCGGGGCAGGTAGGCGACGGAGGCGTCCTGCTGCTGCGGGGCGGCCGGGGGCTGCTGGGGCAGCACCGAGGGGGGCCGGAGGGGCGAGAGGCTGTAGGTCTCGGCAGCCGCCGCGCCCGGCCCCAGCGGGCTGCCGGCCTGGTGGAAGCCGGGGGACGAGGCGTAGGCCGAGCTCTGGGGCTTGCCAGGGACGTAATGGCTGTTGATCCCGTGGGGCTGGTGGGACGGGGAGCCCTTGAGCGGCTCCGAGACGGCCGGGGGGAAAGTGAAGCGCATCGGGGGCTGGCCGCCTGGGAAGACGCTGGCGCCGGGGGAGCGGGCGAAGGGGGGCTGCTGCCCGCCCGGCGCCTTGGCGTGGGGCTCGCCCGCTGGGGCGCCCCCGAAGCCCCCGCCGGCCGCCGGGCTGTGCGAGAGCGGCACCGCCTTGAACCCCGGCTCCGGCATCTGGGGCCGGGGGGGCTTGTGCAGGGGGGTGAAGGGGTCCCGGGATTGGGGCCGGGAGGGCGGCTGGGAGTAGGGGTCGGGGGACTGGAAGCGGGGGGTGACGGGCGACTGGCAGAAGGCTTCGTTGGAGAGCGGCCGGGGGGTGAGGGGGGACTGGGAGCTGGACTGGGACTGGGGGCTGGCGGGGACGCGGGAGAAGGGCTCCGAGGGCAGGGAGCGCGGCGGGAGGGCGCAGCAGCCCTCGGGGGGCTGCGGCCGGGGCGTCAGCGGGGGCTGCGAGTAGGGGTCCGAGTAGGGCGACTGGCGGTAGAGGTCGGGGTGGCCGGGGGGGGAGGGGGCCAGGGGATGGGGGTCGGGGGGCCGGTGCCCCAGCCCCGGGCTCTGCGGCTCTACCTGAGAGACCCGTGGGGTCAGGGGGGCTTTGAAGACATCGGCCGCTTTCAGCTCCGCTGCGGAGACGTGGGGGCCGCCCGGGGAGTCGCTGTAGCCCGTGGTGGGGGCATACCCGGGTGAGCAGACCCCCAGGGCCCCCCCTTCCTCCTTCTTCACTTCCAGGCCCTTCTTCTGCTCCCCAAAGGGCAGGGGCGAGAGCAGAGCCTCGGGGGGCCGGGCCCCGGGGCTCCCCGGCACCGAGAGGTTGTCCAAGGAGGGGCAGCGGGGCTTCAGGAAGGGGTCGGGGGTACCGGGCTGGTGCCGGGGGGTGCCGGGCGGCGTGGGGTGGAAATCGGGGGGCTGGGAGCCGGGGACTGCGCGGGGGCCGGGCAGGGGCTGGGGCTGGCCAGGGAAGGGCTGGAAGGCAGCGCCTGCCGTGGGGCTCTGGCCTAAGGGCGAGGGGAAGCGCGGCTCCAGCGCGTAGGCAGGCGCCGCGCCGTAGGGATCGTGCGAAGGCACTTGGGCGGGGGACTGGGGCGGGAGCTTTAGGAAGAGCTCGCTGGGCGACTCCGGCCCCGCTCCGGCGCCTGCCGGGGGCTTCAGGAAGCCCTCGCCTGCGGCAGGTGGGCTGCCGATGTAGACGGGCTGTGCCCCCGGCGGCACCGGGATCCGCAGGTGCAGCGAGGGCCTCTCGGGCTTGCGCAGTCCCTCCCCTTTGGTCTGCTTGTTGATCTGGCTCTCGGCCTGCTGCAGAGAGAGCCGGGGCGTCAGGGCCACGGGGGGCTGCGGGAACTCGTGTGTCCTCTCCCCGCGGGCTGGGGAAGGGGCTAACGGGGCAGGAGCCAAGGGCTCCGGGTCGCCCAGGGCCGGGACAGCCATCCCAGCACGTACCTTCTGCACCTTGTTGATGCGATGAGCCGCCCGGTTATCTTTGGCCTTTTGCTAACAGAAACACAAAGCCAGTTGACTTGCAGCCCCAGAGGTCCGTTTCCCCCCGACCCCGGCGATGCCCGGACACTCACCAAATAGGGGGCTTTGTCTGTGGCGGGGACTTTTCTCCAGAGCTTCATGATCTGTTTGCAGCGGCTCGACCAGTCTGGGAGTTCAGCGGGGAGAAATGACAAGACAGAGAGAAATAGCACATTAGTTTGTGCCTAACAAGCCCGCCCTGACCCTGGGCGGGTGGCTGTTCCCGTTTCCATTAGCAGATGGCCCATATCAAGGAGATTGCACCAAGTCCCCCTGATTGCTGCAAGGAGCATCTCAGTCTGGTGGCCAAACCCCAAGCCAGAGAGGATGGGGTTTCTCCTCCAAGCAGCAGCTGTGGGGCCACACGCGTTACGCTGCACCCAGCTCCATCCCCGGCTCCGGCCACGGCAGCCAAGGCCCCCCCCCCAGGGCCCTACCTGGATAATCCTGCTTGAGGTTGGGGAAGTTCATGTTGGCATACAGCACGGGCGAGATGGTGGAGAGCTCGCCCAGCTCCTCGTCCTTCTCCCAGCGCTGCAGGCTGCGCTGGTTGTAGGACAGGCCGTCGCCCTCGCCCTCCGTGGTGGGCGTCGTGGGTGTCGAGGGGGTGGTGGCGGCCGAGCTGCTGGCCCAGGGGCTTTCGGGCTCGCAGTGGTCCGGGCTGAAGAAGCCGCTCCTCTCCCTGCGTGGGGGGAGAGGGTGTCACGGGCTGGCCGGGCATGGGGAAAGAGGGGGTCCCACAGGACCAGCCCCAGCACACCAGCTCCCCTGATCCCCCACATACCTGTTATCAAGGAACGGAGACTGGCAGACTCCCGAATATGACTCCAAAGAGACGGTGCCGGAGAGYGACCCCAGGGAAACACTCCCTGCAAGGGAAGACGGAGGGGCTGCAAGGGGGGCAGAGCTGGGGCACAACCCAGCACCTCTCCCTGGGACCCCAGCAGCCCTCAAACAATACGAGATCTTCCCCGCGCACCAAAACGCTTTCCACGTTCCTTCTCAGGGCAGTAGGGACAACCCAGGAGTCAGGATCCCTCTCGCTACACTGACGCTGCTCTTCAAAGGCAAGAGCAGAGCCCTGACGGGGATGAGGATGTGGCACGCGGGCTTTCCCCAGGCAGGAAGCGAGTCCTGCCCTTTTCCCTGCTCCCGCCAGGGCTCCCCCAAGGTGCCGCCTCTGGGCTCYGGGGCCGCGCCACCTCCACCCACCCTGTCCTGGCAGCTGGAGGTCTCCTTGCAGGAAGGGCCGCTGGGAGAGCTGCGCCCGGCTGGGGTCCTGCCCTCCGACGCCGGCCTCCATGCCCGCYGCCACGCAGTTCAGGGGCTGCTCCCCGCGCTCCGCGGAGCCCAGCACGTCCTTGAAGAGCTGCTGGACGTCTTTGCTCTCCATTTTGGGCAGCTCTGCACAGGGAGGGGAGAAGAGGAGCTGAGCGATGGCGGGCAGCATGCCACGCGAAGCTCGCCCTGCACGCTGCTGGGAACTGGGAAAGGAGCCCAGGAGTCCTGGCACCGACTGCCCCCAGCATCAGCCCTCTTATGCCCTTCGCAGGGAATTAAAAGGTGTCGGAAGGGAGGTGATGGCCTGGCTGCAGCTCCCTGCGCTCTGCCCCCCGGAGCGGGGCCAGGCGCTGGGGTCACGCGGGGGCTCGGGGACATCATGCCCCATTTCCCCCCAGCAGCGACAGGGGCGGACTCACCTTCCGTGGGGATCTTGTCAAGGTCGGAGCTCAGGGCGCCCTCGCCGGGGGTGGCCGGCTTCTCGGCATCCCCTGGGTCCGGGGAATCCTTCGGCTCCTCGGCCCCTGAGAGGAGGAAGAAGCATGATACCCTCGGCACCCCTTCTGGGGCTCAGCACCCACCCCAGGACCCCCACCCTGGCTCAGCTCCCCCCACCAGGACCCCCAGCCCAGCTCTGCACCCCCTTAGGACCCCTACCCTGGCTCAGTCCCCCCCACACCAGGACCCCTATCCTAGCTCAGCCCCCTCCCAGGACCCCAGTCTGGCTCCGCATCCCCCCAGGAACCCCCACCCCGGCTCCACACCACTCTGGAGCTCATTGACCCCCCCCCCACCCCCCAACCGGGCCCTGCCGGGGGTCCCAGCCCTCCCCATTGCCCCTTGTGGGGCCCAGCTCTTGCTCCCCCAGTGGGACCCGGCCGGGGGGGAGGGGCCCAGCCCTCTCTATTGCCCCCCCGTGTGGGCATAGCCCTCTCCATTGCCCCTCGGCCCCCCAGCTCGCTCGGTGCGGGGGGTCCCGGGGAGGACGCGACCCCCCTCGGCGCCTCAGTGGAGGACCCGCCACCGGGGGGCGCAACTAGGCGGCAACTCTATGGTCATGACGTTAGAAAAGCATGCTGGGATACCATAGAGTCCCCACCCCGCCCTCTCGCCCTGCCTAGAGTGTACTCTTTAGCCATAGAGACGCCTTGCTGTGCCGGAGAGAACGCCCTGCACCCATCTCTATGGTTATAGAAAGAGACGGTCTAGGCCGCGTTTCGATGGCCACGGGAGGACTGTTTTTGGGGCGTCTCATTTGCCGACAATAAATCTCGTGCTACCCCGGGGCCTCATTTACATGCCCGAGGCCTCGTTTACATCCCCAGGGGTCCCCGGGGCTCACCCAGGTCCTCAGCCTTCGCCTCGTCCTTGGCGTCGTCGTCAGGGGCCGCGGCGCTGCCGTCGGTGCTGTCGTCCCCTGCCGGGTGCCAGGCCTCAGCGGGGCCAGGCCGCCTCACGGGGCACCCGGCAGCCCCCCGCGCCCCCCGGCAACCCCCAAGTCCTCCAACAACCCCTGGCATCCATGACAACCCCCAACAACCCCCAGAGTCCTCCAACAACCCACGGTGTCCATGGCAATCCCCGGAGTCCTCCAACAACCCTGGAGCATCCCATGTCAGCCCCCAACAACCCCGGCGCCCTCCAACAACCCCAGCATCCATGGCAACTCCCAGCTGCCACCAGTGTCCTCCAATGACCCCTGTCATCCATAGCAACCTCCAACAACCCCTGGCATCCATGGCAACCCCCAACAATCCCAGAGTCCTCCAACAACCCACAACATCCATAGCAACCCCCCAATAACAGAGTCCTCCAACAACCCCCGGGTCCCCGGCAGCCCCCAACAACCCTGGGGGCTGGGTCCCACCGACGCTCACCTCGGGGGTGGGTGGGGGTCTCCCTCCTCTCAGGGGGGGCACCCTGCAGCGCCCCGGCCATGCTGGGGTCCCCCTTGGGCCGTGGGGCGCCCTGGCCCAGGCAGGGGCGGGTGGCCCCGTCCCCCACACCGCCCGCCGCCAGCAGCGCCTTCCGGCTCAGGTCCATGAGCGCCTTCCCGAAAAACGCCTCCTGCCGAAGGGAAGGTCCCGTCAGTGCCGCGGGAGCCCCCCTCCGCCCCGGCGCTGTCCCTCCTCCAGCCACCCCAGCCTGGTCCTGCAGTCCCGCTGTCCCACGTCCATCCCAGCATCATCTCCATCTATTCCAGTACCACCTTCATCCACCCACCCACCCATCCATCCCAGCACCACCACCTCCATCCACCCACCCA
>NW_020451314.1:70172-74482 GCF_003343035.1 Apteryx rowi
CCACCCATCCATCCACCCCAGCGCCACCACCTCCATCCACCCACCCATCCAACCACCCCAGCGCCACCACCTCCATCCACCCACCCATCCATCCATTCCCGCCTGCCCTCACCTGCAGGTAGGGGGGGAACATGTCCTCCAACTTGCTCTTCTTCCGCCCCCGGCGCTTCTTCTTCTCGTCCCCTTCTGCCGAGCTTGGGTCCAGGCCGCCCTCCGCCGGGAGTTCTCCCGGAGCCCCTGGGAACACTGTTCCCATGACCATCTCCCCCCAAAGGAGCTCAGGGCAATTCCCATTCTGTGGGAAAGCCTCGGGCAGAGCACCCCGCACCCCAGCGGCATCCCCCCCCCCCAGACCCTCTCCATCCGGAGGGGACAGGGATGCTTGGGTGGGACGAAGGGAAGGTGACGGGGGCCCTACCGTCCTCCGGGTGCCCCTCGGCGCTCAGCCCCTCGCGCCCCACTTCGGCCAGCACCGCCGAGACCTTCTTCAGGCGGGTGTGGGACTTCCGCTGCCGCACCATGAAGCCGCCGATGCCTGGTGGGAGGCAGAGGAGGGTCACGGCGGGGCCGGTCACGGTCCCCCGGCTCGGGGCGGCCCCGGGCACCCGTACTCACCGGGACGGTATGGCTTGCGCTTCCTCTTCTTGCACTCCTCCGGGTCCTCCAGCCCCTTGCCCGAGTCCACGTCGGCGCCGCCGTCGCGGTCGGGGCTGGCCGGAGCCTCCAGTTTGATCTCGCACTCCATGTGCTCGACGCCCACTGCAAGGTCGGGGACGTCACCGGGCACCTGCACGGCGAGGGGGGACCCCCGCAGCCCTCTGCGCCCCGCGTGCATCCCGCCTCGGAGCTGCCGTCGCGGGGGGTGGGGGAAAAAAACGCACCTTCAGCCTTCAGCAGCTCGTCGGCGTCCAGGTCGCCGTCCTTCTTGTCGTCGGGGCCCAGCGGGTCGCCCCCCTCCAGGACGCCGTCGCCGTTGAGGGTGCCCAGCCGCGTCTTGCGCTGCCGGCGCTTGTGCAGGGGCGACATGGAGAGGTTGCGGAGCACAGCCATGCCCGTCTCCGTCAGCCAGACCCCCTCGAAGCGGAAGTACTGGGGCTCTGCCGGGAGGGGAAAAAAAAAAACAGCGCTGGGCACACAGTAAATGCCAGGCATGTTCCCRGGGAGCCCACATCCCTGGAAAGCACATGCCCCTGGAAAACCCGGGTTCCCAGGGAGCCCATGAGCACTACCACCTTCATCCACCCATCGACCCCAGTGCCGCCACCTCCATCCACCCATCCCAGCGCCACCCGCCTCCATCCACCCATTCACCAATCCCAGCACCACCATCTCCATCCATCCATCCATCCATCCATCCCAGCCCCACCTACCTGGCTCCTTGATTTTGATCGAGGCAATCTCCGGAGGAGGCACAGGGACTGCAGAGGGAGAGAGGCAGATGTGAATCCCTGCTGCCCCCCGCGTCCCCCCTTCCCGGCGATCTCCCCCGACCCGGCTGCTCACCGGCGGGCTTGACCACGTAGGGCTGGCAGGCGCTGCAGTCGAATCCCTCGTCCGCCGCCTGCTCCACCTCCTCCTCCGTGAACAGGCTGTCACACGCCGCATGCAGCCACCTGTGGGGAACCAGGTCCCGTCATGAGCGTCCAGCTCCACGCAGGGTCCAGGACCCCCGTGAATGCCCGGGGCCCCGTGGGAACGGCTGCCCCAGCCGCTTGTTGGGACGTTTCCGAGCGGGGACGCGTTTCCCCACATGGGCGAGCTCAGGTTCCCCGGCTGCAGGGCTTCACCTCGAGCTCAAAAAAACCCTGGGCAGGAAACCTCAGGGATGAGACGCTGCTGGACCGTGGCAGGGAGCCCGAAACCCTCCAAGTGGACAAACCAGCCCTCGACCCAGCTCCAAAACTCCCCAGAGGTCCCTGCGGCAGAACGAGGAACCCGAGCACAAATTCACACCCGTCTCCACGCCGCGACCGAGGAGGGACCCAAACCATCCAGGGAGGGGGCTGCAGGACCCCCGCGCTCACCGATCGCAGTGCCGGCACTGGATGAGCAGGTCGTCCTCCACGTACTTCTCGCGGCAGACGGGGCAGACGACGAGGCTGGCGCAGGGCGCGCAGTGGGTGTAGTTGTTCTGCCACTCGCAGTGGAAGCCGGGCGACGCGGCCCCGCACTGCACGCAGCACACGCACCTGGGGGCGAGAGACGTCAGCCTCGGCGCTGGCGCCGCCGGCGGCCCCCCGCGCCCGGCTCCCGCGGCGGCGCTCACCACTTGCACTTCCAGCCGCCCTTGGGCACGGTCTGCAGCGGCGGGTCCAGGCAGTACGTGTGGTAGCTGATGTCGCAGTCGTCGCAGAGCAGCAGGCGGGAGGGATCGGAGGCTTTGCCGCACACCTCGCACACGATGCACTCCACGCAGCGCCAGCCCTTCAGCAGCATCACCTTGGTGATCTGGGCAGGGGCGGTCGCGTGAGCCCTGGGCACGGCCGCGCGGACGTACGGCCCCCCCCCCCGTGCATGGCACGGCCACGTGGACAGACGTTCCCCCCTCGTGCACGGCACGGCCATGCACCGGGACACGGCACGGCCATGCACCGGGGCACACACATGCATGCATCCCCCCCAGCATGGGCATGCATCGCCCCGTGCACGGCACGGTCCTGCCCACCCGGAGCCGGGCAGGGGTCCCGGCGCCCCTCACCTTGCTGTTGACGCAGTAGGGGTGGTAGCACTGGGAGCACTGGGAGCAGGCCAGGAGATGCCCCTCGGCCCCGCGCCCGAAGCTGCCGCACACCACGCACATATCCTGCGGGAGGGAGAGGGGCCGTGAGCGGCGCYGGCAGCGGACGGGTGCCCCATCCCGCCGCGCGGCGCCCTGCTTACCTGCATGAGCACGAACTTGTCGGTGTTGGAGAAGAGGACGACCGTGTTCTGCATGGTGTCGTCATCGTCCTCGTCCTCCTCCTTGCTGGGCGAGCTCTCCACGTCRGCGAGCTGGGGGCAGAGCGCGGGGACGGGGGCTCAGGGCCAGCGCGGGGCAGGGGGACACCGGCCACATCCTGGCGCCAAACCGGGGGGGGGGGCACGCGAGGGGCAGCAGACCCCAAAGCCCACCCGCAAGCAACCCTTCCCCCAGGGGCTGGCTCGGCACCAGCCCCACGCGGAGGGCGAGACCCCCCCCCAGCACAGCCCCGCCGCCGCCGTCCCCGGGGAGTCGCTCCGCTCCGGGGTCCCCTGCCCGCCCCGCGGCGCCCGGAGGGCTCCCGAGCCTTTCCGAGGGATGGGGATGGATGCTGGGGAAAGGGCAAGGGAAGGATGCTCGGCTCTCGGCCCTGCCACCTAGCAGCTCGGGGACCCCCCCCCGGCCCCCCTCCCCGCCGCCGCCCCAGCCCAGCCTTACTGCTAGGGTGTCAACGGACGAGGTGGTCGACTTCAGGCGCGCACGGCCCCGGCCCCGGCCCCCGTGGGACCCACCTCGGGGGCGCCTCCGCCCGGGGAAGCTGCTGCTGCGACCCTAGGGCCAAGGGGGAGAGGGGGGTTACGGCCGCCCGGACGGACCCCCGCCRCCGCCGCGCGTCCCGCCTCGGGGCAAGGGGTGGGGGTGGGAGCGGAGGGGCACGGTCCCCATCCCACCCCCCATCGACCTACGCACCGCAGGGACGCCCCAGGGAAAAAAGGGGAGCACGGCCCCAAAGAGGGGGAACCCCCCCCCAGCCCGGTACCTGCTTGACGCGGGAGCGGCCCGGGGAGCTGCGCCGCCGGCTCTTGTCCCCGTCGCCCTTGGCGGCCGGCTCGAAGAGCAGCGAGTCGTCCGTCTCGGCGCCCAGCGGCAGCGAGCCGCCGTCCTCCTTCTGCAGGCTGCCGTCGGCGGCGGCGAGCGCCAGGTCGAGGGACAGCGAGCCCCCGCCCTCGGGGTCCGGCGAGCCCAGCAGCGGCTCCGAGCCGGGGAAGCTGCTGCTCGTGTCCCCCTGGCTCAGGTTCGAGATCTCGTTGAGGATGTCGGGCCGGGGCCGCAGGGCGGGGGGCTCGGGCCCCCCCTCGTCCCCGCGCCCCAGCAGCTTCTCCCCGGCGGCGCACACCTCCATGGGCGTCTCGGGACCCAGCTCCTCCGGCTCCAGCGGCTCGGGGGACCCCTTGGCTTCGGGGTCGCCCCCTGCCCTGCCTTCCTCCAGCCCGTCCTCCTCGCTCAGCGGCGGGGAGCTCCCGCTGGTGCCCTCCCGCTCCAGCCTCGGCGCCTCCTCTTCCTCCTCCTCCTCCTCTTCGGGCAAGCCCGGGAAGGGCCCCAGCTCCGGGGCCGGGCTGGCGCGGGGGTC
>NW_020451314.1:74838-77069 GCF_003343035.1 Apteryx rowi
AGGAGAGGGACAGACAGACAGACGGATGGAGGAGAGGGACGGTGACGACGTGGCCCCCGGCGGAGACCCCCCGCCACCCCCACGTGCCCCCCCAGACCCACCTGGAGGCGCCGGGGGTGGCGGAGCCGCCTCGGGGGGCAGCAGCGGCTCCGGCTCCAGCTCCATCTCCTCCTCGGGGGGCACCTCGAGGGGCACCTCGGGGGCCAGGGCAGGCGCCTCCTCTGCCACGTCCGCCTCGGGGAGGAGACCTGTGGGACGGGGCCGTGCGTGAGGGGGGCTAAAGGGGTCCCCCCCCACCAGCGGGGCCTGGGGCAGAAAGGACATGAGCATCACCGTGGCCCGGCCGGACACAGGGACACCCCCCCCAGGGGACACCGAGGCACAGGGACACCCCCCCCATGGGACACCGGGCACGCAACCGGGGTCACCAGGCTGGGAGAGGACCCAGGCGTCCTGCCTCCCTCCTGCAGCGGGACGCCCCCCCAAATAGGGGACAGCGGGAGGGGAAAGGGGGCAGACGCAGAGGCTCCCACTTACCCGGTGGCTTGGGGTCCTCCTCGGGGGGCAGTTTGGGGTCCTCCTCGGGGGGCGGCTCGGTGTCCTCCTCGGGGGGCAGCTCAACGGGGGGTGGCTCGTCGGCGGGCGGCTCGCCATCGTTTGGGGGTGCTTCGCCACCGTCCGGGGGTGCCTTGCTACCGCCCGGGGGTGCCTCGCCGTCATCCGGGGGTGCCCCGTCACCATCCGGGGGTGTCCCACCGCCACCATCCAAGGGCGTCCCGCCACCGTCCGGGGCCGCCTCGCCGGGCTCCCCGCCGGGCTGCGGCTCCTCGCCGGGCTCCGCGGGCTCGGGCTGGCGCATGGGCATGTCGGCCGGCTCGCTGCACTCGGGGGACGCCAGCCTGGACGGAGAGGCCGGGTGAGGGGAGCGGGTCCCTTCCCCGGCACCGAGTGACCCCCCCCAGCCTTGCCCCCAGCCCCTCATCTGCAAAAGCAGGGACCTGGCGCGATCCCCCCCCACCCAGCAGGTGCCCCTGTCCCCACTCACGCCGGGGCGGCGGGGTCCGGCTGGGGGCCGGCGCCCGGGTCCCCGCGGGCGTCCTCGGCGCCGCGCTGCTCCTGGCACCCCTCGCACACCGAGTAGTTCTTGTACCACTGGCAGCCGGGGTCGAGGCCGGCTGGGCGCAGGCCACACTCGGAGCAAACCCGGCAGTTCTGGGGGGGGCAGAGGCACGTCAGGGGCAGGAGCGGGGACCATCCCCGTCCCCTCCGGGCGGCTCGGCACGGGGGCGTCCCCCCCCCGTCCCCGTGCCCGGCGGCGGGAGGCACCTTGCACTTCCAGGAGTCGGTGGGGAGGCTCTCGATGGCCGGCTCCATGCAGAAGGTGTGGTAGCCCTTGTCGCAGGCCTCGCAGACCAGCATCATGGAGTCGTCGCCGGGCCGCCTGCGGAGCAGGCGCGGGGCCGTGAGCGCCGCCCCACCGAGCCCTCGGCCCCGCCAGCCCCGCGGCGGCCGGCTCTCACCTGCAGGTTTGGCACACTTTGCACTCGGGGCACTGCCAGCCCGAGCGCTTGCGGGGCGTCAGGGCGATGTCCAGGCAGGCCCCGTGGTAGTGCTGCCCGCAGCTGGTGCAGAAGAGCAGGTCCCGCAGGTCGCCCGGCCCGTCGCACACCACGCACCGGGCGTCCTCTGCACGCGGGAGACAGCGGGGCCGTCAGCGTCCCCACCGCAGCGCCCCGTCCCCTCGCCACCCCGCAGCCCGGCCGGCAGACCCAGGCGCCCTGGCTCCACGTCTCCTCCCAAACCTCGGGGACCCCCTTCCCAAGGCGGGAGGGGGCCCCAGCGTCCGGCTCCCGGCCTCCCTCGCCGCCCCGGCCCGCACGCACCCATCTGCACCGCCTCAGCCACGTGCTCCGGACACAGGAGCCGCAGGGTCTTCATGGACTGGAAGGAGCCGCTGGCCGCGGCGCAGGGGAAGTGGTAGAGCCGGGGACACCCGTCCGCCCGGCACGGGATGGTGGCCCCCATCCTCCGACAGTGTTCACATTTCTGAAAGCGGCAAGAGCTTGGCACGGTCAAGGATGGACGGACGGACCGAGCTCGGCCCCGAGCCGCGCGGGGGTCCCGGCAACGGGCTCACCTGTGAGATCCCTGAGAAAACAGCTCTGTCCACGTGGGCCAGCCCGGCCGCGTCCGGCAGCACCCCGGCGGACCAGGCTGCGCACCAGCGGTGC
>NW_020451314.1:77469-79503 GCF_003343035.1 Apteryx rowi
AGCCGCCCCGCGGCCCCACGCGCCCCGGCCCCTGCCCTCACCTGCCGGCCTGGGGAGGCTCCTTTGTGCCCGCGCTCTCCGGCTCCGGCCCCGCCGAGGCTCCTTCGGGCGGTTTCAGGGGGTCTCCCTCCGCGCCGCCCGCCTCCTCTGAGGACGCGGCCCCGTCGGCTGCCGGGAGAAGCGGCCGTCGCATCCCGGGGACGCAGCACCCCTCCGCCCGCCGGCGGGGAGCCGCAGCGAGCCGGGCTCGCCCGGGCGCCCCACGCTCACCTGGCGTCTCCGAGTCCTTGTCCTCGCTGGGCGGTTTCTGTTCGTCCATCCTGCCTCCTGCCGTCCCTCCGGAGAGGCCCGCGGCTGCAAGGGCGCGACGGCCGTGAGCACCCAGCGCCCACCCTGGCCCTTCTTGGCCACGCGCCGCTTACGGCTCCCAGGGGCCTGCGAGACCCCGGTGCCCTGCCCTCAGCTGCTCCGCTCCCCCAGCACGTCAGCGGCTGCAACCTCAGCACGAGCCGGCAGCGAGGCCGGCGGGTATCACGAGTGCGCTGGGGCTCAGCGCGCCCCACAGCCCCTGCCCAGCCAGCGAGGGAGGGACCAAGCCCTGGAGAAGGGGAGAAGCAGCCCCTGCGTGGGACACGCCAAAGCCCCTCGCCAGCCCCAGCGGGCACCCGGGGCTGACCCAGCCCGGCTGCGGGGGGACGCGGCCCCCAGGGTCGCTCCCGGCAGGCAGGGAGGTGGAAAAGGGCACTGCGGCAGCTCCGGGAGCCCAAGGGGTTTCTGGGCCCCACACCCCCCCACGGCAGAGCACAGGCAGCGGGAGAGACGGGCAACTCCCGGTCTAGCAAGGGGAGCTGGGACCAGGGCTCCGCGTCCCCGCCGTAAGCAGCCTCGCGCAGCCTCCGACTTCCCGTGCCTCAGTTTCCCCAGGGCCGGCACTGACCTGGCCAAGCCCCCACGGTGCCTGGGGTCCCTCGGACCCGGGGACGGTGCCAGGGACCCGCAACGCCACCCCGGCTCCGGCTGGGCCTGGCCCCGCCGCCAGCGCACACCAGGGCAGCTTTCGCTCCCGAGCACCGAGATTTGGAAGCAACACCGAAACCGAAGTTACGGATTAAGAGGTGACTCAGGAGCCGCGGCTGGGGCCGGAGGGGTCTGCGCCCCCACGCGGGCTCTGCGCGCGGCCCCCGCGTCASCCCTCGTTTCTTCCTGGGGTCAGTATTTAACACACAGCCCGAAAAGCCAGGGCGGCACCGGGCACCGGCAGGGAGGGGAAGGCGCGGGGCCGCGGATTCGGGGCGGGGAGAGAGGAGCGTTTCTAAGTAGGTCCCAAATGTCACGCTGAGACCTAATCCGAACCGAGAGATAGGSAAAATGGCCTGGATTCGTTGCCAGCGGGAGCCGCGCAGCGCCGCGGGGCCGGGACGCGGCGGGGCCGGGACGCTGCGGCTGCTCCAGCCCCGCGGGCCGGGGCAGGACGCGCCGGGCACGGGGCGCAGGACGAGGACCTCCGCGGGCTGTCACCGTCACCCCGGGGCGGCCGCCGCCGCGGAGCCGCTCTAAGCGGACCCAGCGCCCCCGCGCTGCAGTCCCAGCGGCACCGAGCCACCACGGGGCGACCCGGGGGGACCGAGCGCCCCCCACTCCGCGACAGGAACCCCCCGAACATGCCCTGCGCAGCCCCCCTGCACCACCGCGTTCGGGGTCCCGGGGTGCCGGGCAGGCGCCCCCGCCCCAAAAGCCGGGGGGCCGGGCGAGCCGGCACGCAGCACTCAACAGGTAGCGGGAGGGCAGGGACGGCGCCGCGAAGCCCCCGGGGAGGGGACGGCGACCCCCCGTATGCCGGGGGCCGCCCGGGCCGGGGCGCAGGGCCCCCCCCACACGCACGCTCCGCGCCCGAGCAAATCTGCTCCGGCTCCTCCGTAATCCACGGGGGATTAGAGCCGCGGCGGCTCGGCCGGGCCTGCGGGCCGCGGGCCACCGAGCCGCGAACGGCGGACGGCCCCGGGGAGGGGGCGCTCGGCCCCACGTCACCCGGGG
>NW_020451314.1:81197-85950 GCF_003343035.1 Apteryx rowi
TGCCCGGCCCCGGTCCCGGCCGGGGGGGCAGGGGGTGCACCCAGCCCTGGCTGTCTATGGGGCAGCCGTTATGCCCGGCTGTGGGGCAGGCGCCGTGCCTGGCCTCAGCCGGCCATGGGGCAGCCGTTGGGCCTTGTCCCAGCTGTCTATGGGGCAGCCGTCGTGCCCAGCCCCAGCTAGCCGTGGGGCAGATGTCATGCTCAACCCTGGCCGCCTATGGGGCAGGCGTCATGCTGAACCCTGGCTGTCTATGGGGCAGGCATCATGCCCAGCCCTGGCTGTCCATGGGGCAGGCATTGCACTGGGCCCCAGCCGTCCACAGGGCAGGGATCGTGCCCAGCGCTGGCTGTCCATGGGGCAGGCGCCATGCCCAGCTGTGGGGCAGGTGAGGTGCCAGGCCCCAGCATGGACATTGTGCCCGGCCCCAGGGCCGCGTCACGCCAGGCCCTGGCCAGCCGTGGGGCACGTCCCTCCCGTGCCGTGGGGCTGGGACCACCTGCCCCTGCGGCCGTGAGGGCAGCACGTGGCCCAGCGGCGCCTGGGACCCCAGCCCTCACCCCGCCCCACGGTCTCGGCGCGACCGCGGCGGCAGCCACCACGCAACCTCGGCTTTGCTCCCATTTGGTTTATTGCTGCTCTGCTCTCGTCTCYGCGGAGCCCCCAGCCCCGGACCGCGCCAGCCCCCCACGGCAGCGCCGAGGCCCCTGGAGAGCGCAGCCAGGGGCGACATCTGCCATGGGCGGCCGCGGCCTGAGCGTCGTKCAAGATGCCCGCGGCCAGCCCTGGCGCTCCCAGTGCAGCAGGGAAGCGGGCGAGGAGCCGGTGAGGCTTCGCCCGCCGCAGGGCCGGGACTGAGCCAGATTAGGGCCGCGGCCACTCTGGCTGCCCGCTCTCCTCGGCGCTGGGCGCAGGGATTAGCCGAGCCTCCATCTGCCAGGCCTGCCCCGCTGGCGCCAGCGCCGCGCGCACGGGGCTCGGCAGCTCCAGCCACCCCTCGTCTCCCAGCCACAAGCAGCTTCCRAGGGGCCAGGACGGAGGGGACGCGACCCCCAGCAAAGCCCCCTGCCGGGCAGGATGCTCTGGGGCGAGCGGGGACCCCCCGAGGGGGGACGGGGAGAGATTGGGCCCCGGTTGCTCTGGCAGAGCCCCAGGGCTGCGCTGCCCGCGATGCCACGGGGCTGGGGGAGCCCGGCCGGTGCAGCCCCCGCAGCAGCACCCCGCTGCCAGCACCCACCCCGGAGCAGCACGGGGGGCCGCTCGCCCCCAGGACGCGGTGGCACTGTGGACCTGGCTCCCTTCCTCCCACCTGGCCCAGCTCCCTCACCGAGGGCCCAGCACCACCCTGCCCTGCTCCTGGCACCGCGCTCCGACGCCGGGGCGTTCGCCCCCTCCGCGCCCCAGGCGGGTGCGAGGCCCACGGGTGCAGGCGCTGCCACACCAGCCCGCAGGCGGCCACGAGAGGGCAGGAGGCGAGCRTGGCGCCGGCACCCCGGGGCCTGCAGCCTCCGGCAGGGCCTGGCTCCGGTCCCCCGGGTGCTGCATCCCCGGGGCGCCAGCATCCCCCTCCCCGCACCCACCACGGGCACTCGGCTCGCAGCCAGAGCGGCGGGGACCATGCGTGCCGGGGCAACGCTGCCAGAGACCCATCCCCAGCCCAGGGCACGGTCCCCAGGGTGGGGCGCAGACCTGTCCTCTTGGCCCCAGGGACCCCCAGAGCCCCCCCTGCACCCACCCTGGCCCCTGCACCCCTTTCCCTGCATGCAGCTCCTTGTGCCTCTCTGCTAACAACATAATTGGGTAATTAGCAGTAATTAGCCTGCCTGGGTGGAGATAAGCCATGCAGGGAACCGCAGCACCGTGCGCCCAGGGCCTGGGCGCCCCGGCAGCATGGAGCCCCCCCCACACTCGCCTGCATCCCGGCTGCCTGCGGGCTGAGGCCAGTCCAAGGTGCTGGTGGGGCCAGGGGTGCTCAGCCCAGGGGGACGGGGTGGGGGCACCCTGCTCCTTCCACCGCGGGAAACAGCCCTGGCGAGGCCGGATCGGCCCCCGCAGGGCTGCTTCCTTCCCCGGACCCGGCCGGGCACCGCCGGCCCGGGCCGGGCTCCAAGGGGGTTCGCCCACAGCACAAAGTTGAATTGTTCGAGTCCAGCGTCCCCGACTCCCACACGCCGCCGCTGCCAGCGCGGCGGGGCCGGGGGGAAGAATCACAGCACAGTGCCTGGGAACAAGCGCCATATTCAGCTCCTGCTCCACGGCGGCGGCTCCGTTTCGGCAGGACGACGGCAGGAGGCGGCRACCAGGGCTCAGCCCCGGGAGGGGATCCTGGGACAGTGCTGGAAAAGTCCCGCTCCCGCAGCACGGGGGGGGGGGAGCAGAGCCAGGAACGACTCCACATCCTTGTGCACGGAGCGAGACAGCAGCTCCCAACAGCGAGGACCCCCCCGCCCAGCACCCCCCTCGCCTCCGTGGCCCCGTGACCACCACCGGCCCCCGACGCCTGTGCAAAGCGGCCCCGGCGCRGGCGGCCGCGCGTGAGGTGCGGCGTCAGGGGTCACCCGTACGGCAGCGGGGCTCGGGGGCCCCGCAGCCCCCGCCATGGCCGCAGCCAGGTCCCACAGGGGCCATGCCCCGCGCCGGGCTCTGCCCCGGGCAGGGCTCACATCAGGAGGCAGTTGTGCTCCCTGCCGTAGGAGTTGTCCACGCGGTCGATCTCCTCGATGATCTTTGTGAAGATGCCCTGGGTCACCTGGGGACGAGGAGACGTGAGCCGCCGGCCCCGCGCGGGGCACGGCCGCCCGCCACGCGCCCCCCACCGGGCCCGACCTGGCTCTCCTTGGCCGAGGACTCGAGGAAGATGGCCCCCCACGACTCCGCCAGCTTCTTGCCTTCGTCCGTCTTCACCTCTCGGCTASAGAAACAGCAGAGGAGGGGAACGGGCAAGACAGTCTGGGAGGTCCCCGCACCTGGGGGCGGCTGCAGCCCCGGGGAGGGCGAGGGGACCCCGRAGCCCTTCTTACCTCTCCAGGGACAGGTCTGCCTTGTTGCCGACCAGCACCACGGGCATGCTGCAGGCAAGGGCAGAGCGTGAGGGCTGCCGGCACCGCCAGCCCCGGCGCTGGCACCGGCCGGTCACGGAGGGGACAGCACTTACCGTGTCTTCCCCCTGCTCTCGTACAGCTTGTTGTGAAGCGTCTTCACCACCTGGAAGCTGCAGGGAGAAGCGGGGCTCCCAGCGCTGCCCAGCGGCACCCCCGGCGCCCCGTGCCCACGGAAGGGACGGCAGGACGAGGGGCAGCCCGGGAGGGCCGGGGCCGCCGACGGCACTCACCTCCGCAGCGACGTCACCGAGTACACCAGCACGTAGCCGTGGATGCCGATGATGAAGGAGTGGGGCAAGATGGTGTATTCGTCCTGGAGGAGGGCAGGCAGGCAGGCTTGGTGCCAGGCGCGGCGCAGCGGCCCCCGGCCCCCCCACTGCTCCCCACCATTACCTGCCCGGCCGTGTCCACCAGCTGCAGGTGGAACTCATCCTTGCCCACCATCACCATCTTGCTGTAGGCTGCGGAGACGGTACCGGGTTAGCGGGGCTGCCCAGGGCCCTCTGCACCTCACCCAGCCCGTGGCCACCCAGGGACCAGTGTCCCCCTCCATCCGGGCTGCTCTGGGCAACCCAGGACACGGGGCCTCCCGGGCTGCTGGGAGGCAGCGGCAGCTTCTTCCCTGCAAGAAGCCTCCCCATTGCACCACAACAGAGGAGCAGCTGCGCTCGGAGGCTGGCCCAGACCAGCCTCCCACCGTGCTCAGCCCCCTCYGGCCCTGCCCCTTCCCTGCCAGGGCAGGATGGGCCCCTTCTGCCCCAGACAGGGCCCTCGTCTTGCAGCCACCAGCCCCAGGACGGCCGGGGGACCTGAGCCCTTCCCAGCACCCCGTTAAGAGCAGCAAGCTTGCACCAGGGTCAAGCTGGTGGCAGATCCCTGGCCGTGTCCCCCCCAAGGTCCCGGGGGGGCCAATGCTCCCCCCAGAGCTGACCCTGCCCAGGTTCCTCTGCTCCCCCCAGCAGCATTCATACAGGCCAGAGTGGGGACATGTTTGTCCTCRTCATATGTCTGCGGGAAAGGGTGACCCCACGCAGGGCAGCCCCCCAGCCTGGGACTTACTGCTCTCCACCGTGGGGTCGTAGCAGTCCATAAACTTCCCCTCCACGAACTGGTGAGCCAGGGAGGTTTTGCCTGGGGAGGAGAGAGCGAGAGCCCCGAGCTGAGCAGGGAGCCGGGCTACGGCCTGTCCCCGGGCAGGGGGTCCCGGCGTCGCCCTGCCACGAGCAGGGAAGGAGCACGGCTGAGGGAAGTGAGTCATTTCCCCATCGTGTCCCCACACTCACTGCCTCCTCCCAAGCCCCGGGACTCCGCTGCTGGGGAGGGTGCCCAGGCTGAGCACGGCCCCCACCTCCAGCAGGTCAGGGCAGCCCCCACTGCCAGGGGGAGGGAATCCACCRTGCACCGAGCTCTCAGCAGTGGGAGCCACCCTGGGCATCCCCGGCCACCGCAGAGGGGCCCAGCACGGCCCCCGCACTGCGGCCCCCAGGACATCCCCTGCCCCCTCGGCAGTCACCCACTGCACAGCCCTCTCCCACGCACAGGGGGCTGCCTGTGCCCCCAAAAGCCTCATTGCACAGCACCTTCCCACCCGTGCACACCCGGCCACGGACCCCCCCCCCCCACAGCCGCATCGCGCAGCCCCTCTCCCGGTGCAC
>NW_020451314.1:86745-90275 GCF_003343035.1 Apteryx rowi
CTCTGGCCCCTGCCCCCTGGGGCTCCTCCAGCCCCTGCCCCTCCGGGCACCCCCCTGCCCAGGTGCCCATGCCAGGCCGCCCCCCACTGCCAGCCGCCTTCCAGCAAGGGTCATAGATTCTCTTTATTTACCAAAACAATTAAATAGTATTATTTTTTTTTTAACAGAAATGGTTAAAAGCACGTTTGCCCCCTGCCCCGACAGGGCTGGCCCCGCTGTCCAGGGAGGTCGGCATGGAGGACATTTATATTACCATTTATAAATAGAAAAATAAAACTCTCAAGCAGGGCGGGTTAGCGGTTAGCGCAGGTTAGAGCTGGGCCCGGCGCAGGGCACCCCATGCCTGCCGCAGGCGCCCCATCCGCCTGCGGGGCTGGGTAGGGTCCCCTCCCCGCCTGCCCCGGGTGCCCTGCGGCACCAAGCTGTGCAGGGACAGGGCTGGGACACCCTGGGTGATGGGGGTGCAGGCCCGGAGCTGGGGGACGGCCACAATGCCGCCAGGAGCCCAGGCGCTGGGCTGGTTCAGCAACCCCCGGGCTGGATTTGACCCCAGGCAGGGTCCCACAGTGCCCAGCGCCCAGCTTTGGCTCGCCAGGCAGCAGAGCCGTCCCCAGCCGCAGTGGTTAATAAAGCAATAAATACAGGGGGGTGCGGGGRGGTCTAGGGCACAGAGCCGTTCCCRGGTTTTCCAGCCAGGTGCCCAGTCAGTGCTGTGGGGTGACCCCCAGGGTTCGGGCAGGGACTGAGCCCCGTGTCCCTGGGCCGCCCACGAGACCCTGTCCCCAGGGACCCCATTCCCAGCCACCCCTGGGCAACACTCATCTTGGCAACGCTTTGTGCGACACTGCGGCCACGCAGGCACCCCCGGCCTCCTCGGGGACCGGAGACATCTCTGTCCCTCCTCCCCGGTGCCCCGGTCCAAGGTGGGGGCCAGGGACCCGCTGCGCGCCCGGTGCCTCCCACTTCCAGTGTGGTACATTAAATATCTGCAGTGCGGCGGCTTTCGGGGGCCGGGCGCTAGGCCTGGAGGGCCTCGTGGCCCAGCACGCCCCAGGCCAGGCGGTAGAGGAGGCGCGAGTACCAGTGCATGCCCGCCTCGGGCGCCGTGCCGTTGCCCGCCTCGGCGCGGGCCGGCAGCAGCGAGAGGAGCCCGTGGAAGAGCCGCAGCGGGGCGAAGGCCCGGTGCGCCCAGCGGTGGCTCTCCAGCACGGCGTAGCAGGATGCCAGCACCCCGTTGACCAGCAGGGTCCCGTGGGAGGTGAGCGGGGCGAAGACGCCCACGCCGTCCTCCCGCGAGACCCGCAGCACCCGCGCGGGGCGCAGCCCCTGCCCGCCGGCCCCGTGGGCCAGCACCGCGTCGCCCGGGCGCACCCGGCTGGCGAAGACGGGCAGGAAGGCAGCCGTGCCGTTGGCGGCGCCGCGGGCCGCGAAGACCAGGTGGGACGGGGTGAGGAGCAGCCGGCRGGCCGGGCTGGCCGTCTCGATGGCCACGAAGGACGTGCGCTGGCCCAGGTCGCGGTCGAGGAAGAGCAGCACCTCAGTGGGCACCAGGCGCCCGCCCGGCTCCGCRCCCAGCACCCAGTCGCCCCGGCGCAGGTCGGAGAGGCCCCTGCGCTCGCCGCTCCGCAGCGTCACCGTGGCATGGCCCGGGAAGCAGCCGCCGGTTCGGATGGCCAAGGAGTTATCTGGGTGGAGGGAGAAATCTGTGGGTCCCCAGCACCCGCCGGAGGCAGGTTCCTCATCCCCCACGTCCCTGGGGACATCCCCGAGGGCCGGGCCCAGAGCACCTTCCGCCAGCCGCTACCTGGCGGGGACAGCAGCTACCCACGGAGGGGAAACAGCCCTGAGCGGGGCCGTTTGAACCGGACCTCAGAGCGTCCCCAAGACAAAGCGTGTCTTTTTGACCGCCCCGGTTCCTGCCTGCATGCCCGGCAGCCCGGGGAGGCGGCGGGCTGCAGAGACCCTTTGTGCTGCCCGCACTGACGCCCTTTGTTCCCCGCTGGCCCCGCGYCGCTGGGGACACTGGCATTTAGGGCCACTTTCACTTTCTGTTTATTGTCAGCCCTGCGCTGCGCTGAACTGCACGGGGGCTGCGGCGCGGGCAGCCCGGCATGGTCGCAACTTAAAAACACTTCTGCTCTGCGCTCGAAAGGGAGATGAGCCTCCAGCGTGGTTATGGTCGCACAGGATTGCCGGGGGGGTTAGCAGGGTTTTGCAAATCTGGCAGCCTGAGAGGCCGGGGCAGAGCTGAGCTGTGGCTGAACGGGGCCGTGCTGCTGGGTGCCGCGTGGGCTAGCGGCAGCCCCTGCCGCAGCGTGGATCAGGGACACACAGGGAAACTGAGGCCGGGGGGCAGAGGGACCTGCCTGGGGCCGCCGGCCCTGTCGGGAGCTGGTTCTGCATGGGCACACGGAGGCCCAGGGCTGTGCTCTGGCCCTGCGGGGGGGGGGGGGACAGGACGTCCCCTCCCCAGCCCGGGGGGCAGCCTGGGGCCCTGCTGGCCCCACTGCGCTCTACCTGCTTTCACGGAGACGTGGATGTGTGCCTTGGACTCGTAGTAGACCCAGTCGAAGCCGGCCTCCACAGCCAGGCGCGCCAGCATGCCGTACTTGTCCCGGTCCCGGTCCGACGTGGTGATGTCCAGCGCCCGGCCCTCGTAGTGCAGGGAGTCGGGGAGGTGGTGCCCGTCCTCATCCCAGCCCTCCGTCACCCGCAGCTTCACCCCCGGCCACATGTTCATCACGGCGATGGCCAGGGAGTTCACCCGCTCCTTGCAGCGCTGGGGGCGGCGGGGAGCAGCACCAGCATCAGCCCCCAGCCCTGCCACAGCGCGGGACCCCACTGCCCACCACCCTCCACCCCGGCCACCCAGGACCCCTCTCCCAGGGAGATGTTGCAGGTGCAGACAGACAGACGGACACCAGGGACCTGCATGGGGCTTGCAAAGAGCCGGTAGCAGGTGGCTGCTGGCTCGGGGGGGGGGGGTCAGGCAGTGCCCCCTCCCCATGGGCCCCCGGAGCGGGTGCAGGGCTGATGGCACTGGGTCTGCTCCAGGTCCCAAAGCAGAGCCCGTCCCGGTGGGGATTAAACATTAACGTGCCCCGGGGTCCCGTCGCAGGTGCCGCTCCCCTCCCGGGGCAGCCGGGCGGAAAGGGCACGGGACGGTGCCCGGKTATCTCCTTCCCCCCGGCTGTGGCTGTGATTAATTAACCCGGCCGCTCCCACGGGGAGGCCCATGGGCAGGGCCGGGGGGAGCATCCGACCCTGAACTAGACCTATCTCCCGGCACTGGGGGGGGGTGCTCAGCACCGGGATAGGACAGGGCAGGATGGGTGCTGCCGGGCCCCCTTCCCTCAGCAGGGCCTGGAGTAAGAAAACAGCGTGGGGGGATCCGGGACTCCCGGGTTGCGGGCAGGGGGGCCCGGGCAGCTCCAGGACGCCTGGGTCCCTCTCGCCCTCCGCTGCGGCGGGGCTGGCGCGGGGCGCAGGGGGCCGGGGGCAGCTCCCCGGTCCCCCCATCTCTGCCCCCG
>NW_020451314.1:93158-100757 GCF_003343035.1 Apteryx rowi
GCGGAGCTGGGGGGACCCGGCCAGCGTGAGGGTCCGGTCCCAGCCCAGGGCTCACAGCACCTTCCCCTCTCGCCCAGCGCTCCCCGGAGCCCCCGCGCCCAGGACCAGGCTGTGCCGGACCCTGCGTGCAGCCCGGCTTCCTTCGCTGCAGGTGGGGTGACCTCAGCCTGCAGCAAGCCCAGGTCCCCCTTGCACCCCCGCGAGGCCCCCCAGGAGCCACAGGGCAAGGAGAGGGGCTCAGAACAGGGCCCTGGGGGCAGCGGGCCCGGGGTGGGGAGGGGAAGGGGGTCCGGCCACCCCAGCACCAGTCCACGGCGACTGGGAGGAGAGCGAGTTACGGGGAAATCGTGGGCACCGATGGCCTCATTTCCTGCTATATAAACCAGGCTTCCTGCGCTTCCTGCTCAGCCCCAGCCTGGGGGGAGGCCGAGGGCCCCCCACCCCTTCCAAGGGGGGAGCCGGGCCTGGCGCAGCCCCAGCCAGGGCAGGATGGGTGGGAGGGCTGGTTCCCGGGGCAGCTTCCGCTCCCATCACCATGAACCCCCCAGCAGTGCGGGGGCTGCAGCCCCCCGTAGCCCCTCAGCACGGGGGAAGCCAGGGCTCGGAGAGGGAGCAGGTAGGAGCCCCGGCCTCCTCGGCCCCTCTGTCCCTGCACCAGGCACCCCCCAGCTTGGCAGGGGGAAAATGGGCCCAGCGGCACCGGGAACCGGGGCAGGGAGCAGCCCTCACCTTCGGCCCTGCTCCCTTCCTGCTGCTCTGGAAAAGGCTTGATAGCCCCAGCCAGGAAGAGGGTTAATTGCAGCCCACAGGGAGAGGGAAGGGCAGGTGGGGCAGGACTGAGCATCCTGGGGAAGCAGAATGGGGGCCTGGGCCCCCACCGTGCCCCCCACTCCCAGGTAGAGAGAGGGTACCCGGGGTACTGAGGAAGGAGATGGCTCTGTAATAAGTCATGGCATGGATAATCCACCTGCCACCCCCCAAGCACAGCCACCCCCAGACAAAAAAATAAAACCATGTAGATTCAAATACTTAAATATATTTATAATTTTTAAAAAAGACAGACTGTTTATTGCTCCAAACAGGTAACATGGTAACAGAGACCCAACAGACTCATCACACACAGCTGCATGGAAAGGCCAGGGCTGGCTCATGTCCCTGGTCCTGTTCCTCCCCRGGAGGGCAATGGGGGCACAGCTTGGGCCCCTGAGCCCCTCGGGGGGGGGACAACCTGTGTCCCCTGTGCCCAGTGTGGGGACAGGGTGGGGAGCGAGGGCACAGGGAGCAGGAGCCCCTGTCACTGCAATGCTGGGGGGGGGGRGGGGAATTAAAAGAAAAAAAAAAAGAACAAACTAAGAAAATTGGAGCCAGCAGAGGGGGGCAGCAGGGGGGGCAGCGGGAGGGGCAGCAGCACTTGCACGAGGTATATGAACAGGGCCGAGGTCCGCAGCCAGCACAGCCCCCAGCCAGCCTGGCGAGGGGGACACGTCCCCGGGACCCGGCGCGGCAGCACGAGATGCCAAGAGGGGCCGGGGGGGGGGGGCTCTCGGCTCTCCAGGACGAGGGAGACCACGGAGGCTCCGCTGTCGCAGGGCACCCGGCCCCGGCAGGCTCAGGGCACGCAGAGACGTCCTCGGGACGGTGGCAGCCCCGGCCCCCCAGCCCTAGCAGCGCTCGCGCAGGGGCCGGGAGCGCGTCACGGGCAGGGGCAGCTTGTGCAGACCTGGGCGGAGGAAGAGGGGTGAGCGCGGCACCGTCCCCCCCGCCATCCCCGTTCCCCCCACTGGCCCCCCCCTCACCGAGGGCGCGGATGAGCTCAGCTTGCACGGCCCAGGTGACCTTCTTCACCAGGCACAGGGTGGTGAGCGCGGCGAAGACCATGTTGTAGAGGAAGACGATGTAGAAGTTCCCCAGCCAGTTAAAGCGGCCGAAGTCCCCCAGGAGGTCGAAGCGGGTGATCCCTGCGCCAGAGGGGACAGGTCAGGGTGCCGCGGCCCCGCGGAGGGGGTGAGTGCTGCGGGGCTGAGCCCAGCGCCCCGGGGGTCCCTGTCCCCACAGTGGGGCCTCACCCAGCGTCCGGGAGAAGACGGGCAGGGCAGAGCTGAGCACCAGCAAGGAGACGCAGTTCCCGATGATCTGGGGCAGGGGGGGGGGAAAAAAAGGACCATTTGAAGGGCTGCAGCCCTGCCTGGTGGCACAGACCCCCCCGCAGGGCTGGGGAGCGTCACCCCAGGGTGCCAGAAGCACCCGGAGCCCTGCTGTGGGCGCGGGGAGGGCGACGGCAGCTCCCGGACAGGGCTGGAGCCGACRCGTGGTGCCCTCGCGTGGGGACAGCGCACAGTGCACACGGCCACACGCACACGCAGCCGCACTCACTGCGGGGACCCACAGCGGGACCCCACGGCCCCGCGCCGCTCACCTTGGTGAGGGGGGTGTCCTGCCRCTGGGGGAGCAGCCGGGTGAACAGCGGGGAGCTGTAGAAGCCCACGACGGAGGAGAGCATCAGGTAGCTGCGCGGGGCGTTAAGGAGGGAGAACTGAGGGGGGGGGGACAGAGGTGGGGACAGCACCGGGGACACCCCGCACGAAGGATACAAGATGAGGACGACCTGCAGGGCAGCTCCGAAGGAGCCGAGGATGGAGAAGGAGACCTGGCCCAGGGCTGCRTCCTGCGGGGAAGGAGGCATGTCGGTGGCGGGAGCGCTCCCTGGGCTGGGGGCCGCAGCTCCTCACTGTCCCCTCCAGGGACCCTCCCGCCCCCGGCAGGCTCCGGTACCTGGATACCCCGCGGCATCGCCGCATCGTCCAGCAGCAGCTCCAGCACGTGGAAGCAGACGATGAGCACCGAGATGCCCTGGGCGGAGGGAGGCAGGAGTCAGGGCAGCAGCAGGAGTGGTGGTGGTGGGGGGGGGACGGGACAGGGACGCGTGCCAGGTCCCCTCAGGAGCCCAGGTGTCCCGGCTTCCTGGGACACTCACCGTCAGTGCCAGGAGGCACAGCATGGCCAGGGGGTAGCCCAGGTTCCTCTGCCACGGGGAGGCTCGGCGCCGCAGCTCTGTGCCGGGGGGGGACGGGCCCGGGTGAGACGGGYGCTGCTCCCCCAGCAGCCCCAGCCCCGGGGCAGGTGCTCGGGGAGGGTCACAGCACCCCCCCCCCCATTTTACCCGCCCTCCCTCCATGGGGCGCAGGCTCCCGGGGCGCCAGCAGTCCCTGCACCCAGCCAAGGGGAGCCCAGGCGTCCCGGCTGGTCCCCGGGCGCCTTACCCAGCGTGCGCCGCTTGCTCTGGATAGCCAGGAGCTGCTCCCGCAGCAGCTCCACGTCCAAGTTCAGCCAGCAGGAGGCCTTGCCTGCGGAGGCAGGGGACACCGCGGGTTCATGGGGGCCGCGGGCGAGAGGGGCTCCGGGTCTGCCCCGAGCAGCCCTCCTCCCGGCCACGCCGGGCACCCACCGGACGAGATCCGACGGGACACGGAGGCCTCCTCAAACCTCGTGCAGCTCAACTGCTCGTCCAGGTCTTCCAGGAGCTGGGGACGGGGCGAGGAGCCCGTGAGCGGCCAGCCGGCGGGAATGCCAGGCCCGGACGCCCCAGAGCGCGGGGACACCCAGACCCCAGGGCAGCAGGATTGCACTGCGGTGGGGGGGGGATGCCTTACCCGGGGCTTCACCAGCAGCTTCCCTGTGACGGTGAACATGGTGGAGAGGCCGAAGGGGGTGCACACTGCGGGTGGGAGGAGAGGGTGAGCAGAGGGTGCCCCAGCCCCAAGCATCCTGCCCCTCCAAAGGGTCCTGAACAGGGGTCCAGGACTGGGGCCGGGGGCTCAGCCCTGTCACAACCCCTCCAGACCAGCACCATTTGCAGGGAACAACCCTGCTTCCGCACATGGCAGCCCCTGTTCCCTGCTGGGCATCCYGGGGCCATGCCCCAACGGTAACGTCACCCCCCATGATGAGCCACTGCAGGGATGTGGGGCAGACGGGGCCGGTGAGGCTGGCGTGGGGAGGGGGGACAGGGCTGGCCGGGAGCCACCGGAGCCCGCTGGACTTACGCAGCAGGAGCAGCACGCCGAAGAGCGAGATGCAGGAGTAGAGGTACGGCAGGTAATATTCCCAGAGGGCTGCGGAGGAGGCAGGGTCAGGGCTGCTCCCGGAGCTGGGGGAGCCCCTGAGCCCCCCAGCACCTCGCAGCTGCCGAGGCAGCACCCACCRTAGAGTGACTCTCGGCTGGCCGCGTCGTTGTCCACGATGGCCAAGGCCACCCAGACCATGCCCAGCACCAGCAGCGTCAGCAGCAGCAGCACCACCGACGTCTCGTACACCCGGGCCATGATGCCCTGCGGGACAGCGGGTTCAGCGGGGAGCAGGGCACGGGGGGGGTGGGCAGGGGACAGCCAGGGCCGCGCTACCTTCTTGGATCCCGCAAAGCCCTCCGACTCAGTGAAGAAGTAGGCGAAGGGCATGAGGAAGACAAGGGACAGGTTGGAGAAGAGGAAGACCAAGTTCCAGAGGCCTGGAGGGAGAAGGCGGCGCGGGGTGAGACCGCGCAGGGCCGTGGGGCATCCCGGGCCACCCGGCCGCGGCAACCCGGCACCCACCGTGAACGAGTGAGCCGTTCAGCCACTGGATGTAGTAGTTGTGGGGGAAGGAGAGCAGCACCTCGTTGCTGACGATGGAGAAGGGCAGCAGGAGCACGGCGCCCAGCGAGACGGCCAGCGTGAACGTGCACAGCCCCAGCCTGCGCGAGGCCACAGGCTGGGGGGCAGCCGGCGCACAGCTCCGGCGCGCTGGCACGGCACGAGGGCAGCAGCTCTCGGCCCGCGCACGGCCACAGACGTGAAGCCAGCCCTGTCCCCAGGAGGGCCAGCAGCCCCCATGAGCTTGGGGGGCCCCAGCGTTCGGGCCGGGCGGGGAGGGGAAGCGGCCGAGCACCTCTGCGGGCAGAGGGACAGGCAGGAACTTACGCAATCCTGTTGACCGCAGCGTCCTCATCGTCATGAACTGTGGGGCAAGAAAAACAACCCCAGAAGAGAAACACAAATCAGATTGAGGCCAGCCGAGCCCAGGCACCTGCTCTGCCCTGGCTCCTTTGGGACATCCCTTCACCTCCTGTCCCCAGCCAGACTCGGAGGGCACCTGGGCAGGGCTGCTCTGGCCCCAGACGCCCGTGGCCAAGCCTTTCCAAGCCCGGCCCGGTCCGCTGGCACCATCCCAGGGCTGCAGGCTGGGCCGGGCAATGGGGAAGGCGACAGGGCTGCGGGTTCAAGCCCCGGGCAGGGGACGAGCCTCTGCTGCCCTCGCAGGAGGGGAGCAAAGGGCACAGGGCTGCAAAACCCAGGTTTTGGTCTCTGCTGCCCGTCCTGCAGCAGCTGGGGAGATGCCGCGTGGCAACGGACACCCCACAGCGACCGATGCCGCAGCAACGTGGCGCAGCCCGGAGCTCCCACAGGAGGCGGAAACCGTGCACRGAGCCAAGGAGGAACAAGCCCCGGGGGGGCGAAATGGGGATGCAAACAGCTCCAGCAGGCTGCGAGCAGGAGAGCGCCAGCAGCTCCCGCCGCTCCTACCTTCGGCGAAGTCCGTGTGCTTTTTGAAGTGGGTTATGACGAAGTGGCAGAGGACGTAGAGGCTGGCAAAGAGCAGGGTGCAGATCTGTGGGGCAGACGGGGATGGTGAGGGCTGTGCGGGGAGGCAGGACCCGTGTCCGTGGCGCCCAGTGCCCCACGCACAGCCGGAGGGCAGCGCTCCCGCCCTGGGTGACGCCGCCAGCCCCGGGGCCCCGCCAGCTCCACCCTGTTTGTTTTTCCACTCCTGGCCCCGGGTTACTCACCCCCCGTGTCCCCTCAGCCTGCGCACGGATGGCYGCTCCCAGGGCTTGGCCTGGGCTCACCCGCTGGGTGCTCTCAAGCTGCCAGCACCCAGCTGCAGCTCCCAGAGCACAGCACTGGCACGTGCCACAGCTCTGAGCCAGCCTGGGCTGTTGGATCCAGGGGGATCGGGGTGCTCTGGATGCTGGCACATCCCAGTGCTGTCCCGTCCCCCGCAGCCTTCACACGCTGCCGTCAGCGCCAAGCAGAGCCACGGGAACAGCCTTGAGCTTGGCGCCAAGGCCGGCTCCGGCGTCCCTGCCGCCCCCGCTGGCACGCCAAGGCCCGACCGCAGGCGTCACTTGAGGAACGCGGCGACCTTTCCTCCCTCTGCGTGCGCAGCCGGTGACGGGGAAAGGTCGCCCGAACCCGCTGCCTTGGCACGGGTGGCACGGAGCCACCGCAGCACCTCCCTACTGCCCAGCGAGGGGGGGCTCGGCTGGCCGGGGCCCAGGGGACAGGGTGGGAGGCAGCTCGGGGGCACCCTGAGCCGCTGGGAGCAGTGAGCCCAGCCGGCGCCGGCGGGTCCTCCCCGGCCAGCGTATCGCTGCGCTTATGCAACTGCAGGGCCTGGGCGCGAGGCAGAGCGAAGCAACGTGGCCCGGCGAGTCTGAAAGGTCGCGTGAGCTCCACGCTGGCGGTGCTGAGCCAGGGAGTCCCCGGGCGGGACGCAGCTGCCCGTGGCGGATCAGGGCGGAGGTCTGGGGAGCTGCCACCTGAGATGTCAGGCTCCGGCCACCGGCTCCTCCCTGCAGGCACTGAATGAGGCCTCCGCAGCCACAGCCGGGCCACCCCGCACCACCCGTCGCAGCCCCCTCAGCCGCTCCATGGCACAACCCATCCCCAAGTGCCGCATCCAGGAATGGCCTTGGGGAGAAGGCCAGGTACCGGGATGCCGGGGTCCTCAGCATCCCTGACCTCTGCAGCAGCAGGTGCCCAGGCTGCCAGGGGAGAGCAGAGGAGCAAAGGCAGCCGCATCGCTCCGCCAGGCCCAGGGGACAGCTAGGCCTTGGGACCTCTGCAAGGCCCTTCCAGCTGCCGTGGGCACGGAGGGCAGTGTTGGAGCCTGTGAGGGCCCCGCTTTGCTGACTGGGCGGGCACTGGGCACTGCTGGGGCTGGGCTCAGCTCCACAGCGTGCCCAGGGCTCGGCAGGGTCACGCCACCCTGAACAAGCCCAGAGCCTGGGTCAGGGCTGCCGGAGCCACACGGCATCTCCGCAGGGCCCAGCATGGCGCTGGGCACCCCCAGCCCTCCTGGCAGCAGCACAGGGAGGTCCAAAACCCCAGTGCTGGGGTCCCAGTGCCCGGGCAGCACAGTGGCCGAGTGGCAGCGGGCCAACACTTGCGCTTGCCCTCCCTGGTCTGCTGCTGCTCGGGCTCTGTTTCCTCCAGCGCTCGGGGTCCTTTCGGGAGGGGGAGACCACAGGAAATCCTGTCCCCATGCACAGGGATAACAGGAAGGCTCGGTGCTTTGCACAGGGACGTGGCCAGAGGGGCCCCGCGGAGCACATGCTCCATCCCCTCTCCAGCCAGCCCGCGGACCCCGGGAAACGGCGGGTCCGGCAGTGCCACGCTGAGCACCACAGCCCGGCGTGGCCCGGCCAGCTCGCCCCACCGGGGGACGAGGCTCTCGAGGCCGGCGGCGAGGATGGCGCGCCGCAGCGGGCGCACAGGGCCGGTCGCGGCCCGCCGGACCCCGGCCCGCGGGTGGGGCTATCGCGGAGACCCAGGCAGCCCGGGC
>NW_020451314.1:100865-105007 GCF_003343035.1 Apteryx rowi
CGCGGCCGGCCCGAGGCTCCCCGGCGGCGGGGCGGGAGAGCCCCGCTCCCCCCGGCGCCCAGCCGCCCCCGGCCCCGGTACTCACGATGCACTCGCGGACCCGCTCGTGGAAGAGCTGCTCCCGCACGGCCAGCGCGTCGTGCTCCGCAGGGTCCATGCTGCGGCCAGCATGGCTGGGCGGGCGGCGGCGCAGGGGGCCGGGCCGGGCCGAGCAGAGGAGCTGCGGGCCGGGCCGGGCCGGACCGAGCCGGGTCGGGTCGGGTCGAGGCGCCGAACCGAACCGGGAGAACGGCCGGGCGAGGAGCGCAGCGCTGCCGAGCCGAGCCGAGCGCTGCGGGAGGTCGGCGCGGCCCGGCCCCGCCCCGCCCGGTGCTCGCTACAATGTATCGGCTCCGCGTCCCGCCCTTAAAGGGCCACGCACCCGCCGGGCCGCGGCGGCCGCCCCGCGGGCTGGCCCCGTCCTGCTCGGCCGAGCCCCCATTGGCTCCGCGGCGGTGAATGAGGCGCCGCTCATTGGCCGAGGGCGGCGCGGGCGGATCCGATTGGCCGAGCCGGCCGCCGCGTTCCCACCGCCGCGTTCCCACCGTGGGGGAAGGGCCGGGTCCCCGGGGCTGGCCCGGTCGAGGGGGGGGGGGAAGGATGGGGGACAAACGGGCCGGGTCCCTCCACCCCCGTTAAGTCCCGCGGGAGGAGGGCGCCGCCTGCCGGTGCCCCTGCCCCGCGGGAAAGCCGGTAGCGGTGGGGTTAAACCCCCCGGTGCCGCACCATTCACCCCCATCCCAGGAGCCTGGGGTTAATCGCCGGGGACAGGGCTAATCCCCGCAAYAGCACTAATCCCCAGGCCAGGATTAACACCAGCCCTGCTGCACCCGCTGCCTCCCGCACCTCACCCTGGGGCAAGGGCACAGCAAGGGTCCCTGCGCCCTGCCAGGGACAGGCCAGCACCCCCCCCCCCCGCAGGGGACGCCGGGCTGCAGGGTACTGCCACCACGGCCCCCAGTGCTATCAGAGGCTCCCTACTGCCCCAAGGAGTCGGACCCTCAGCAGCTCCTTAAGCTCCAAGGACCATCATTGGCAGCCAGAGGCAGCAGCCACCCTGGGGGGCCCCGATGGATGACCAACCCCCCCCCAGTAGCCCCCAGGGTGCTGTCCCCAGGAAAGGGCTGGCAGCAGGCACCTTGCACAGGGGCCAGCGCCAGCGTCTCCATGCACAGCAGCCTGCGGAGACAATAGGGACAGTCTGTTCCCGTGTGAATGGGGCTGGGGGGCCCCGCCGCACCGCAGACAGACACAGAGGGTTTGTATCAGACAGTAGCATCTTTTTTTTTTTTTTTTTTAAAGCCTTTTATTCACAGACATGGTACAGACACATGGAAAACCGACATGATCACATTGTGGAAGAGTGAGAGCGCCCAGCCTGGCCCCAGCGTCCTCCCAGCCCTGGGCCTGAGGGAYCAGACCCCTGCCTGGGGCACAAGAAAGCTAAAGTGTTTGCAGCTGACATTTTGTGGACATGCTACAGAGACAGGAGGAACCAGGCATTTAGTATTCCTCCCCTTCCTCCTCGCCCTCGCCTTCCACCGAGTCCACCCCCACCTCCTCGTAATCCTTCTCCAGGGCAGCCATGTCCTCCCGCGCCTCCGAGAACTCCCCCTCCTCCATGCCCTCCCCCACGTACCAGTGCACGAAGGCACGCTTGGCGTACATCAGGTCAAACTTGTGGTCCAGGCGGGCCCAGGCCTCGGCGATGGCYGTCGTGTTGCTCAGCATGCACACAGCGCGCTGCACCTTRGCCAGGTCCCCGCCGGGAACCACCGTGGGCGGCTGGTAGTTGATGCCCACCTTGAAACCYGTGGGGCACCAGTCCACAAACTGGATRSTGCGCTTGGTCTTGATGGTGGCAATGGCRGCATTGACATCTTTGGGCACCACGTCGCCACGGTACAGCAGGCAGCAGGCCATGTACTTGCCGTGGCGAGGGTCACACTTCACCATCTGGTTGGCCGGCTCAAAGCAGGCGTTGGTGATCTCNGCGCCGCGCACGGCCATCTTACTGCGGCGCCCCGGCCGGCCCCAGATCCCAGCCGCGCCGGCGGCCGGCACTGCTCCGCGCGGGCTCCCTGCGGCGCCGGGGCCTTCCCCGGCTCCATTTTCTCACCTCGCTGGCGGCAGCGCCAGCCGGCTGCTGCAAAATGGCATTTCTGGCAAAACCCGCCCTGGGCGAGCAGGCGGCGGCGCGGGGAGGGCGCAGCCCCACACTGCGGCATGCCCTGCGCCTCGCCCTGGCTCCCGCTCGGGTTTCGCGCCCCGTTCAGCTTCCCTTTCATTATTTATCCCCGGCGGGAGGGATGCAGGCACGGCCACGGCTCCGGGCACAGCTGGGTGGTTCCTGCCGCCAGCTCCGGCTGGGCTCACGTGGCCCCACTATACCCGGAGCAGCTCCCTTCGCGGAGGCTGCGGCTGGAGGGGTTTCATGGAAGCGTTCGGGGAGGTGCTGTGGGATAAGGGGGCTGCGCTCACCCCCAGACCTGGCACCACGGGCAGACAGCTGGGGAGGGGACACACATCCCCCAGCTGCAAGCAGCAGTGACACCCCAGGGTGACACAACACATGCTCTCCCGGAGCACAGGGGCAGCAAGGACCCAGGGGGCTGGGATTTACCCCAAGGGATTTAAGAGCTCCCCAAACACCCAGGAGCAGTGAAGCCACAAGGTGCTTCTGCTGTGGGAGCAGCACTTGCTTGGCTCCTGTTCCCAGGAAAACCCAGGAGCTGCCCTCCCCTTGGCCCTTGCACCACCACGGGACACAGGAGCAGGGGCTGGACCTCAGGCTGGCTCCCCAGGATGCTCGGCCACCAGCTCTGCCTGTCCCTGGGGATGGCCAGGGACACCCCAGGGCTGAGCCAACCCTTGTGTCCTTGTCACCCCACCCCTCCAGCACCAGAGCCCGGGGGGATTTCCAAGGATCTGGAAGGCCGTGGGGCTAGCGGTTCGAGGCAGCGCAGCACGGAGTAACCACACCAGACACAGGTTCTCTAGGACAGGGAATGCTTTTATTGAGACCCACGGCAGTGGACGGGGTGGGTCCCTAACACTTCTCCTCGTAAGCACAGACCAGTTGCACAGCAAACACGCGGCAGCGCACAGGGCTACTGCCCCGCCGCTCGGGCTATTGAACCTAGGTTACGTTCCCTGTAAGAGCAGCACCGTTGTGACATTTAGTATTCCTCCCCTTCCTCCTCGCCCTCGCCTTCCACCGAGTCCACCCCCACCTCCTCGTAATCCTTCTCCAGGGCAGCCATGTCCTCCCGCGCCTCCGAGAACTCCCCCTCCTCCATGCCCTCCCCCACGTACCAGTGCACGAAGGCACGCTTGGCGTACATCAGGTCAAACTTGTGGTCCAGGCGGGCCCAGGCCTCGGCGATGGCCGTCGTGTTGCTCAGCATGCACACGGCGCGCTGCACCTTGGCCAGGTCCCCGCCGGGAACCACCGTGGGCGGCTGGTAGTTGATGCCCACCTTGAAACCCGTGGGGCACCAGTCCACAAACTGGATAGTGCGCTTGGTCTTGATGGTGGCAATGGCAGCATTGACATCTTTGGGCACCACGTCGCCACGGTACAGCAGGCAGCAGGCCATGTACTTGCCGTGGCGAGGGTCACACTTCACCATCTGGTTGGCCGGCTCAAAGCAGGCGTTGGTGATCTCTGCTACAGAGAGCTGCTCRTGGTAAGCTTTCTCAGCAGAGATGACGGGGGCATAGGTGGCCAGGGGGAAGTGGATACGGGGGTAGGGCACCAGGTTGGTCTGGAACTCGGTCAGATCGACATTCAGGGCCCCATCAAAGCGCAGGGACGCCGTGATGGAGGACACGATCTGGCCTATCAACCTGTTGAGGTTGGTGTAGGTGGGGCGCTCGATGTCCAGGTTCCTGCGGCAGATGTCATAGATGGCCTCGTTGTCCACCATGAAGGCACAGTCGGAGTGCTCCAGGGTGGTGTGAGTGGTGAGGATGGAGTTGTAGGGCTCCACCACGGCTGTGGACACCTGCGGTGCCGGGTAGATGGAGAACTCCAGCTTGGACTTCTTGCCATAGTCGACAGAGAGGCGCTCCATGAGCAGGGAGGTGAAGCCAGAGCCGGT
>NW_020451314.1:105982-107877 GCF_003343035.1 Apteryx rowi
ACCAGCTTGCGGATGCGGTCGAGGACCAGGTCGATGATCTCCTTGCCGATGGTGTAGTGCCCCCGCGCATAGTTGTTGGCCGCATCCTCCTTGCCCGTGATCAGCTGCTCGGGGTGGAAGAGCTGCCGGTAGGTCCCCGTGCGCACTTCRTCTGCGGAACAAGGCCGGGCACCCCGTTAGCACCGGTGATGCYGCCGCCGCCACCGCGGCCCCCCGCCCCGCGCCCGGCCCCGCGCTCACCGATCACCGTCGGCTCCAGGTCCACGAAGACGGCGCGCGGCACGTGCTTGCCGGCCCCCGTCTCGCTGAAGAAGGTGTTGAAGGAGTCGTCGCCGCCGCCGATGGTCTTGTCGCTGGGCATCTGCCCGTCGGGCTGGATGCCGTGCTCCAGGCAGTACAGCTCCCAGCAGGCATTGCCGATCTGCACGCCCGCTTGGCCCACGTGGATGGAGATGCACTCACGCTGCGGGGGGAGAGGGGACGCGTGACCCTGCGCCGTGGCGCTGGGCGGTGCCGGCTGCCATGGGGCCCCCCCCAGCACCGTGTTCACCCCCCCGTGTTGTGCCAGCTGTCACCAGCGCTGGCTCTGCCACCCGGCACTGGTGTGACCCCCTGGGGCCGGAGGTGGGGACGCCGCGCAGCCCAGCCCAGCGCAGCCAGTCCCTTGGGCAGGATGGGGCCAGCCCATCCCCGGGGCCGCATCCTGCCCAGCACCAGCCCCACACCTGCCCTATTGTTCTGGGGGTGCTGGGCACTGTGTGTGTGTGGGGGGGGCTCTGCATCCAGCTCTGCTGTGTTTGGGGACCAGGGCCACACCCAGTGCAAGGTAGCAGTGCTCAGCACCGGGGACCCATCCTGCCCCACTGAACCGGGACCACACCCAATGCAGCATGAGGAGCACCAGAGGGTCCCATCCTGCCTTACCCACCCTATTGGACCGCTGCCATCCACAGTATAGTTTGAGGGCTCAGCACCAGGGAGCTTTTCCTGCCCACCCACCCTCTGGTGCAATGCACAGCATGGATTGCAGGCTCAGTACAGGCATCTCATCCTGCTCTGCCCACCCCACAGACCCCATAGGGACCCCCGTGAACTGGGGCCACACCCACTGCGGGGCGCTCAGCACCGGGGGCTCATCCTGCCCACCCTCCAGTGCCATGCCCAGTGCGAGACCGGGGTGCTCAGCACCGGGAGGGCTTATTCTGCCCTATATTCCCCATTAAACGGGGGGCCACGCCCAGTTAAACAGGCTGAGCTCTGCACCGTGAACGGGACCCATCCTGCCCCGTTAAACGGGGGGGGGGGGGGCAGCGCACCCGGTTAAACGGGCTGGGAGCTCCGCACTGGGAATCGGTCCCATCCTGCCCCGTTAAACGGGGGAGCCACACCCGGTTAAACAGACTGGGAGCTCCGCACCAGGAACGGGACCCATCCTGCCCCGTTAAGCGAGTTGGGCCACGCCCGGTTAAACGGGCTGTGCTCCGCACCGGGAACGGGACCCATCCTGCCCCGTTAAACGGGGGGGAAGCCACGCCCAGTGCTGGACAGCGGCTCCGCACCGGGAACGGGACCCATCCTGCCCCGTTAAGTGGGTGGTGCCACGCCCGGTTAAACAGGCTGAGAGCTCCGCACCGTGAACGGGACCCATCCTGCCCCGTTAAGCAGGGGGAGCCACGCCCGGTTAAACGGGCCGGGAGCTCCGCACCGGGACCGGAACCCATCCCGCCCCGGTAACGGGGGCCCACGCGCGGTAGGGGCGGGGGGGAGGTCGCCGCCGCCCCGGGCTATCTCCGCTGCCGGCGGCCCCCCCGCGCCCGGTGCTCACCATGGCGGCTGCTCGGCTCCGGGGCTTTCTTACAGCACGACTCCAAGGCGGTCGATGTAAGAGACGCGGC
>NW_020451314.1:108175-110836 GCF_003343035.1 Apteryx rowi
TGCGGCTCGGCTCTTTGTGCCGCCTCGGCTCCTCTTTCCCCAGCCCGGGTCGGATGCTGCCGAGCGTCGGTGCTCGGGCTCCGGTCCCGGCCGAGGCCCGGTTGCCAGCCCCGGTCCCGGCCACACCCCGGTCCCCATCCCCGCTGCGCCGCAGTGCCCCTTCCCGGTCACGTCCCGGTGTCCAGCCGTGCCCTGGTTCCCGCCGTGCCCCAGTCTACCATCCCCACCGTGCCGTGGTCCCCGTTCCTGGCTCTGTGCCAGCACCCCGGTTCCCAGCCCTGGTGCTGTCCCCAGTCCCGGCCACACCCGGGTCCCCATCCCTGCCATGCACCGTCTGTCCCTGTTCCTGCCTGTGACCCGATGCACTGGTTCCCAGCCGTATCCCTGTCCTCATGCCCAGCCACGGTCTGGTCCCCATTCCCGGCTACACCCTGGTCCCCATCCCCACTGTGTCGTTGTCCCCGTTCCTGGCTGTGTCCCCGTTCTCGGACACACCCCAGTCCCCATCCCTGTCATGCTGTGGTCCCCCTTCCTGGCCATGTTCCTGGTCCCGGGCACAACGTGGTCCCATCCCTGCTGTGCCGTTGTCCCCGTTCCTGGCCGTGTCCCTGTTCTCGGACACACCCCGGTCCCCATCCCTGCCACGTTGTGGTCCCCCTTCCTGGCCATGTCCCTGGTCCCGGCCACACCCTGGTCCCCATCCCTGCTGTGCCATGGTCCCTGTTCCTGGCTGCATCCTGGTGCCCGTGTTCCCAGCTGTGCCCCTGTCCCCAGCCCCAGCCATGGTCTGGTCCCCGTTACCAGCCACACCCCGGTCCCCATCCCCACTGTGCTGTTGTCCCCGTTCCTGACTGTGTCCCTGTTCCCAGCCACACCCCAGTCCCCAGGTGCCAGGGTGCCCTGGTCCCCAGCGCCGTCCTGCTGCCCGTTCCCCACCGTGCTCCTGGTGCCGGCTGTGCCCCAGTTCCCTCCCCCCGCCACGTCCACACACGCTCCAGAGCAGAAACCGGCCCCTCGGGCCCCACAAAGCACCTCGCCGCAGGGCGCCCGGCTGGGGCACCCCGAGCACTGACACAGCCGGGGGGGCCGAGGGCAGAAAGCCCCACGGCGGCTCCTGGAGCGGGTCCCAGGGGATTTTGGCAGCGCCCTGTAGAGGGGCCGGGTGCTGGAGGGGGGCTCCCAGCCCCAGCGGCAGCTGCTTTGAGGAGCAGCTGGTGCCTGGGACACAGCCAGGGGACGAGGGGGACTGGGGGGTCCCTGTGCAGCCCCCGTGCCCCGACCTGGCCCCCTGCCCGGCCCAGGGATGCTCCTGGGGCCACGATCCCAGCTCGTCCTTGGTGCAGCGGAGCCCGCAGCGGTGGGGGGGGAGCTGGGGAGGGTCCCCCGGGCTGGTTGGGGAGGGGAGAGGGCTCCTGCCGCCTCCACGGGGTCCCTCCAGGCCGGACACGCGGGGCAGGACTGGCCCCAGCTGCTGCAGGTGGAGCTGCCAGCATCGCCGCTCCCCCCTCCCCGCTGAGAAATCGCATTTTTCTCCGCATTTCCCGCATTATGCGGATCTGGGGGCAGCTCCAGGTCCCTGTTCCCACATCCCCGCTGCCAATCGTGCCGTGCCTGCACCGTGGCCGGCAGCAGCCCTGCTTGGCTCCCGGGGCAGCACGGCGCGTCCCCAGCCACGGCACAAAGCAGCCGGAGCCGGGGCAGCCCGCAGACAAAGAAGGGCCCCGGTTTGGGCACTTTCCACCCGAACAAAGGACAGCTCAGCCCCTGCACCGGAGGGGCTTAATGCCCCCCCGGGCGGCAGAGGGGGGCGAGGGGCTGGGATCCACTTCGGGCTGGGAGCGGGGAGAGCAGGGAGAGCGGGGAGGGTGCGGCGGGGTGTGGGGCTGAGCCGGGGCTGAGCGCGGGATCGTTCCGGCCGCTGGGCTCAGCGTCTTCCTCGGGCCTGGGCAGGGGGGAGCCGGGAAATTCAGTTCCCTCCAGGCCTAATTCCCAGAGCCGTTGATTGCAAATGGGCTTTTCAGTGCGTGAATAAGATCCTGGCCTGAAGCACACTCATCGCTTGGACGCGGCCCCGAATCCGCCCGATCCTGGAGTGCGGGAAACGCCTCCCGCCTTTGTCTCCCGGCTGCTCTCGGATCCTTGGCTCCGGCGTCGGGGCCCGGCAGGGCGTCCCCGGGGTGCCGGGGTGCCCGGGGCGCTCGGAGCAGCCCCCTGCCTTGGAGACCCCCCCCCCGGGCTGGGGCAGGAGGATCTTGCAGCTCGGACACCGGGGTCCCTTGCCCACCCCTGCCCCGAGCTTTGTTTGTGGGGGGGGGGGCAGCGGGGGCGGCGGGGGCATCACCCCCCCGGGGTGCACAGGAGCGGGGCAAAGGGTTTGCAGCGGCATGGGGGTCCGCGGCACCGATGGTCCTGGAGTGGGGGGGGGGGGCCCTGGCCCCTGGCCTCCCAGACCCTTCCCATCTCGTTAGGTATGGAAGACCAGTCGTCTCCCCGCCGACCGCTGCTAGGCAACCGCAGGGTTGCTAGGAGACCGGTTGCTAGGACAAGGGCTGGGACACCCCCCCCACCCCGCATCCCCCCTCCCCGGCATCCATCACCCTGCAGGGCTTGGCTGGCCGGGGGGACGCGGGGAGAGAGGGCTGGTGCGAACCCGCCTGGCTG
>NW_020451314.1:111386-113000 GCF_003343035.1 Apteryx rowi
CGCCAGCTGCGGGCAGCCCCCTCGGAGGCGCCGGCCCCGGCGCATCCCCCAGAGCCGGCGCCGACACTGGGGTGTGCCAGCGACCTTGGAGGCGTTTGGGCCAGCTCTCGGTGTCTCGAGTTTATCAGTTCTCGTGGGCTCGGCGGCATCGCTATCTGTCCTTGGGAGACTTTCACACGCTCCCTTTCTCCGCACGCGTTTTCCCTCCCCGCAGCTGCTGCGTTACGGCAATTGTTCCCCCGACGCTGGCGCAGCAGGGGCCTCGCAGGAGCGGGGGAGCCTGGCTGGGGCACGGGAGGTGCCTGCGGCGCTCGGGGGGGCTGCTCGGAAGCGGGGGGACGCCCCGGGGGACGCAGCATGCCGAGCAAGGAGAGGCGACTCGGCAGCAGCTGCTCGGCAGCCGGGATCTGGCATCCTGCAGCGCAGCGCGGCCACCGGGAGCGGCTGGGGGGCCACGGAGCCGCGCGTCCGTCACGGCCCGTTTGGGTCTCGCAGCCCTGCTGCAGTTCACAGGGAGACAAAGTGACCCGTCCGCTGCTACTTTTAACCCGTTTCCCTGCGGAAACCGGGCGCGTGTGCCCGCGGTGTCTGCGTGTCCCCTGCGAACATCAATGTGACGGGTGAATCCGAGCGGAGAGCAGGCAGCGCCGCGCTGGGCAGGCTCCGGCCGCTCGCGCCCTCCCCGGAGCGGGAGGGAAAGGCCCCGAGCCCCCGAGCCCCCAAGCCCCGTCGTGCCTGTCAGTGCAGGGGGTCGGGGCCACCGGTGCCCGCCGGGGCTGCCTGTCCCTGTGGAGCCCCGGCACGGCGGCGGCAGGGATGAGCCCCGGGGGCCGAGGCCGCACAGGCAGCACGTGGCATAGTGGGGTGCAGCAGTGCAAGGCACGGTGTAGCTGGACATGGTGGTGCAGGGCACAGTGTAGCAGGGCACAGCGGTGCAGGGCACAGTGCAGCGGGACACGGCGGTGCAGGATGCAGTGCAGCGGGACACAGCGGTGCAGGATGCAGTGCAGCAGGACACTGGTGCAGGGCACAGTGTAGCAGGACACGGTGGTGCAGGGCACAGTGTAGCAGGACACAGCGGTGCAGGACACGGTGTAGCAGGACACAGCGGTGCAGGGCATGGTGTAGCAGGACACAGCGGTGCAGGGCATGGTGTAGCAGGACACAGTGGCGCAGGGCACAGTGTAGCAGGGCACGGCAGTGCAGGGCATGGTGTAGCAGGGCACGGCGGTGCAGGGCACAGTGTAGCCAGACACAGCGGTGCAGGACATGGTGTAGCAGGACACAGTGGTGCAGGACATGGTGTAGCAGGACATGGTGGTGCAGGGCACGGTGTAGTGGGACAGGGCGGTGCAGGCCATGGCAATGCAGGGCACAGTGTAGCAGGACACAGCGGTGCAGGACACGGTGTAGCAGGACACGGTGTAGCAGGGCACGGCGGTGCAGGGCTTGGCACAGCAGGACCTGCCGATGCAGGACCCAGAAGCGTGGGGCACAAAGGAGCAAGGCGCAGCGGCGCGGGGGACGGCGGTGCGGGACCCGACGGTGCAGGGGACAGCGATGGGGGGCAGCAGGGAGCGGGGGCCGCCCGGGCAGGGCGGGGGCCGGCGGCGG
>NW_020451314.1:113959-117677 GCF_003343035.1 Apteryx rowi
GAGGGCGGGGCCCCTCCCGTAGTCCCCGCCCCTCCGCGGACGCCCCGCCCCCCGAGGTATAAAAGGCCTCGGCCCCACGCGGCACCTCGCGTCCCTCTCACCGGCGGCTCCGTAACTGGTCGGGCAGTGAGCGACATGGTGAGGCCGCGGGTTCGAGGCTGCCCTCCGCCGGGTGCCCGTGCGGGGGGCTGGGGTGGCTTGGGGGGCAATGCGTGGGGCCCATGCATGGGCTGGGGAAGCACGTGGGGGGCAGTGCAGGGCCTTACATGCCCTAAAGCCTGGGCAGTGTGTGGGGTGGGGATTGGAGGGTCGCAAGGCTGCTGCATGCCCTAGGGCAGAGTGTGGGGCTCTTGCATGGCTCATGGCAGCATCTGGGGCCCTTGCATGCCCCAAAACTAGAGCCATGTGTGGGGTAGGGGCTGTAGGGTTCCCATGTGCCCCAGGGCAGTGTGTGGAGTGGGGGATGCCTTAGGCCCTTGCATGCCTCAAGGCCACCATGTGGGGCTGGGGGTCTGGGGTGCAGGGCCCCCCATGTGCCAGGGTGGAAAGCAAGGTCCTTGCATGCCCTGAGAGCAAGGCAATGTGTGGGGCAAGGGATTGCAGAGGCCTTGGTTACTCCATGGCCAGGGCAGCAGTCCCCATCTGCCCATGGGCTTGCCAGTCTGGGTGACCCTGCCCCAGGGATGTGCAAGACCTGTGCCCTGGGGTGCTCTGCCCCTTGGTTTGGGGGCACACAGGGATGCAGCAGCTGGCCTGGGGCTGCCAGGAGCCACACCGGGTCTCCACTTCCTGCCAGGGCCTCACCATTAAGCTGTGCAGCCTCATGGGGCTGGCTGCATATAAGCAGGAAGGAAAACCTGCCCAAAAAAGGTGGATTTGGGGGTGTTGGGGTGACTCTCTTGTTACTCCGTTCCTGGTGACCAGGTTCAGAGGCTTCCCTTGCTGGGAGCCCGACCTGGGCTGGGGAGTTTGCACCCGCAGCCAGGTGGGGGTGAGTCACGGCAGTGTCAGCAGCGTGGGGTGATGGCAGGGGCAGGCCCCCACCCCGTCATCCCCACCTGGGCGAAACCAGCAGCAGCCAGTGCCGCTGGCGGGAGCTCCCCACCGCTCGGCGAGCTGCCGTCCCTACGCCGGGCAGCGCAACAGACAGCGGAAACTCGTGGGAATCTCCTCCCAGACTTTCCCGCGGTGCTTGGGGAACTTTTTCCCCAGCCCTTGGAGTTTGTTTGCTGACTTTGCTGGGCTGCGGCCAAGTGCCGGAGCTGCCGAGCGCTGGGCTCACGCGCGGGAGTGGGAGCCTTCGCCGGGTGCCGTTCCCAGGAGCGGAGGTGGCCTGTGCCCGCCGGCGTCAGACATGCAAAGGTGCTGGCTGCCCTCCGGGTTCAGCGCCGTCTTCTGACCTCAGCCCTGCAAATTACAGCCCTCGCCACTGCTTATCTGGCATTTTTTCCCGTGAGTCAGATGGCAGGCGCTTGCAGATTTAAGCTGGCTTAAAGGGAAAAGGCCTTGTACCAAAAGAATGGGATTAACATGGAGGCCAAATGAGCTCAGAGGGTTACACAATTGCTGGAGGAGCAGGGATCAGGCAGTGAAAAGGGGAGTGTTTCCATGGGTCCCGCCAGGAATGTCCCCTGGCTCTGGAGACTGGCCTGTTCTTATATAAATCGCGGGGGCCCCCCGAGCTCCCTCGGCCGCGGACGGGAACCGGCTGCCTCGCGCATTTGTTGGAAGCGGCTCGGTGGCACAAAGCGGGGCCCTGGCGAAGAATAGCCCCTTTCAGGAGGCTGGGGCTGCCCGGCCGTCCCGTTACGTGCCTCGGGTGGAGGGAGCCGGGCGTTAACTCAGGGTAAAAACCCAGCTCCCAGCTCCGGGGCAGGGGGAAGCGATGGGGGGGCTGAGCCCCTTCCCAGCTGGCCTGGAGCCCCACGGCTGGGAGGGGGGGGCAACGGTGCCCCGAAGGGAGCCAGACCCCAACGCCTCTCGCAATGCCCTGCAGCGTGAGTGCATCTCCATCCACGTGGGCCAAGCGGGCGTGCAGATCGGCAATGCCTGCTGGGAGCTGTACTGCCTGGAGCACGGCATCCAGCCCGACGGGCAGATGCCCAGCGACAAGACCATCGGCGGCGGCGACGACTCCTTCAACACCTTCTTCAGCGAGACGGGGGCCGGCAAGCACGTGCCGCGCGCCGTCTTCGTGGACCTGGAGCCGACGGTGATCGGTGAGCGCGGGGCCGGGCGCGGGGCGGGGGGCCGCGGTGGCGGCGGCRGCATCACCGGTGCTAACGGGGTGCCCGGCCTTGTTCCGCAGATGAAGTGCGCACGGGGACCTACCGGCAGCTCTTCCACCCCGAGCAGCTGATCACGGGCAAGGAGGATGCGGCCAACAACTACGCGCGGGGCCACTACACCATCGGCAAGGAGATCATCGACCTGGTCCTCGACCGCATCCGCAAGCTGGTGGGCAGCCTCCAGCGGTGCTGGCTCGGGGTGTGGGGGGCAGAAGGGGGCTCGGGGTGGGCTTGCAGCCTGGGCTGCCCCGTGGAGGGGAATGGCTCTGCAGGGAGGCGATTAGCAGCTCATCCAGGACCTGGGCGAGGTGATGGGCTGCATCAGCCTAAGGGCGAAGGGTGGCCCTGAGCCCTGGGGAGGGAGGTGACTGGTGCCCAGGGCAGAGGGTGCTGCGGGTTGTGGTGCTCTCAGCCCTGGTCCATGCTGTCCCTGGTACCCCGTGTACCAGCATTCTCGCCCCAGCAGTGATGCAGCTCCATCCAAGCGTGGCTGGGCTGCGGAGGGGAGAAAGGGCCATGTTGTGCCCAGGGACCATGCGGCCCCATTGCGTGGGTGCCCCTGGAAGGGCTGGTTGAGCTGGTGAGGCTTCCTGAGCTCTTTGAACCTCTGTTCTCACGCCGGGGCTGGCGCCTGGGCTGGCGGGACCTGCTCCTCTGCTGGCTCCGCTCAGGGTGTTCCTGGTGGATCAAAGGCTGGGAGCTCGCTGCCCACAGCCTTGCTTGGGGCAGGAGGCTCCTGCTAGACCTGTCCTGGGAAGGAGCAGAGTGTGGAGTCATGGCTGACTTGTCCAAACCCAACTGGGGCTCTCTCAACAGGCTGACCAGTGCACAGGCCTGCAGGGCTTCCTGGTCTTCCACAGCTTCGGTGGGGGCACCGGCTCTGGCTTCACCTCCCTGCTCATGGAGCGCCTCTCTGTYGACTATGGCAAGAAGTCCAAGCTGGAGTTCTCCATCTACCCGGCACCACAGGTGTCCACAGCCGTGGTGGAGCCCTACAACTCCATCCTCACCACCCACACCACCCTGGAGCACTCCGACTGTGCCTTCATGGTGGACAACGAGGCCATCTACGACATCTGCCGCAGGAACCTGGACATCGAGCGCCCCACCTACACCAACCTGAACCGCCTTATCAGCCAGATCGTGTCCTCCATCACGGCGTCCCTGCGCTTTGATGGGGCCCTGAATGTCGATCTGACCGAGTTCCAGACCAACCTGGTGCCYTAYCCCCGTATCCACTTCCCCCTGGCCACCTATGCCCCYGTCATCTCTGCTGAGAAAGCTTACCAYGAGCAGCTCWCKGTRGCRGAGATCACCAACGCCTGCTTTGAGCCGGCCAACCAGATGGTGAAGTGTGACCCTCGCCACGGCAAGTACATGGCCTGCTGCCTGCTGTACCGTGGCGACGTGGTGCCCAAAGATGTCAATGC
>NW_020451314.1:117892-120292 GCF_003343035.1 Apteryx rowi
GCCATCGCCGAGGCCTGGGCCCGCCTGGACCACAAGTTTGACCTGATGTACGCCAAGCGTGCCTTCGTGCACTGGTACGTGGGGGAGGGCATGGAGGAGGGGGAGTTCTCGGAGGCGCGGGAGGACATGGCTGCCCTGGAGAAGGATTACGAGGAGGTGGGAGCAGACAGCATGGAGGGCGAGGAGGAAGGGGAGGAATACTAGTGCCTTGTCTCTTCCCGAGAGCTGCAGCGGCTGAAGCTGTTCATTAAAATTGCTCATCCCATTCTGGCCTCTTGTTCATTGTCTGCTGACAGTCTGGCTCCGTGGGGACCCGGGCAGGACGCCGGGCAGCTGGGGCCGTGTGGGGTGTGTGGGACATCCCGAGGGACGGGGCTGCTGCCTGGGAAGGCTGCCCAGCACCAGCTGGCAGCCGATGGAGAGGGGGGGTTCGAGGTGGATGCCCTTGGCCGGCTTGGTCACGGATCCTGCTGGGAGAGCGTGGCTGGTTACACTGGTGCTGAGCTGTCTGCCCCAGGCCTGGGATGTGGTCTCACCCCCGTGCTCTGCACTGCCCCTGGGGTCCTGGTGATGCTGGCCCGTGCTGCAGAGATGGGCCAGGGGACCGTCCCTGGGGAGGGGGTGGAAGCTGGGCTGGTGCCTGGAGCCCTGTCCCTGCTGGAGCAGGATGTGTCTGCTGCCCCTGGGGACCGTCCTCGTCTGCCCTGTCCCTGGCCACCCCCAGCCTGCTGCGCTGCTGGCTCCCAGGCGCCCTCCCGCGCTGCCTAGGGGTGCTGGTGGTGGCTGTGGGGTGCGTGGGCAGGATGCGGCTCTGAGCGTGGCCGTGGGGCTGGGATGCTCCGGGGGGGAGGGGGTATCCCAGGGCACTGCCGCAGCCTGCGTATGTGGTTTCTGCAGCGTGCCAAGCTTGGTGGGGGACTGCTGGGCTTGTGGGGGGAGTCAGTGCAATGCCCCTGGTCTGGGGAGACCCCAGCTCTGTCTGGGACCCCTGGGTGGGGGTCAGGTGCTGGGGGAGGTTGGGGGGGGTTTGCAGGGCACCCCCACCGCCTCCCAGGGCACAGCCCAAGCGGGGCCAGGGGTGTTGGCATCCCAAGGGGCTTCAGCGGCTGCAGCCAGGCAGCGGCTTCCTCGACGTGCCGCCGGGGCCACGCAGCTCCCAGGGGGCCTGGGCTGGGGCCCCCGTGATGCCCCTGGCTCCTGCCGTGGAGCCGGCGGGGGGACTGTCCTTGCCTGGCTCCGGGTACTGCCCTGCCAAGGCCTTTGGGTGCTTCGGCACCAAAAAGGGATGTTAAACCCCCAGTGAGACCCTTCCACCCTGCCGTGTCCCCAGCACCCGGCTTTGCCCCTGTCTCTGCCCCCCGGCGCGGGGAGCCCCCAGGCCCCTGGGCAGAGGCCCGGAGCGTTTCCCGTAAGCGCCGCCCTCCTGTGAGCGGCTGCCCGGGAAGGGAAGGGAAGGGAAGGGAAGGGAAGGGAAGGGAAGGGAAGGGAAGGGGGGCCGGGGCGGGCAGAGCCCCTGCGCACGGCACCGAGGCCCCAGAGAGAGCCGAGTCATGGCCAGCCCCACCGGCCCCCACGACCCGCTGGGGGGCAGGGACAGCGCAGGTGCCCGGGGGGGCCCCAGCCCCTCCAGACAGGCAGCGCCTGCCTCTCCCTGCTCCGTGGGGCTCAGCATCCCAAGCAGGATGGGCCCGCGGTGGCAATGGGGGCTCCGTGCGCCGGGGAATGAGGATGGGCTGGATGCCAAGGGGCTCGCCCGGCCCCCCCGCAGGGAACCCAGGAGTCCGGGCTCCTGGCAGGAGACCCAGGCATTTGATCCCAGGTGTGAGAGCCCCCAGCGCTGCCCTGGGAGCCAGGGTGGGGGGCCTGGGGGCCCTCGGGTGGAGTGGGCAGGCTGGTTGTACTGGTCCCCTCCCAGCAGCCGCTGGTGCCTGGGGGTGTCAGGGGCACTGGGGGGGCCAAATCCCTGGGGCTGGTGCCGGAGGCTGGGGAGGAGGGGGCTGGCGCTGGCTCCCAGCACGATGCTGCTGCCACAGAGACCCCCCCCCCATTATCCAGCTCCGGCTCCATCAGCAGCGCAGGGTCCCCGCAGGCACCGGCTGATTCAGGTACCCCGCTGCAGCCGCCCCCCAACACCTGCTCCGCGCCCCCCCCCAGCCGTGAGGCTGCACAGCCTGTGGGGCTGGGGGGCGACGGGGGGCAGGACCTGCACCCCCCGCCCCATCCAGCAGAGCCCAGCGCCCCCGGGCACTGCGGGGCCCCTCTCCCTGTCCCCCGGTGGGGAGGGGACGGACACCCTGCACCCCAGGGACCGCCCGGCCCCTGCACCCCCGAGGGGGGCCAATCTCCGAGCATCCCCTTCCTCCGGGGCCATGGGGGCTCCGCGCCCCGTCGGGGAGACCC
>NW_020451314.1:122276-125579 GCF_003343035.1 Apteryx rowi
CCATGGTGCCTCCTCACTCCCGCTGTGCCCAGGCTGGAGGACGAGGTGCAGAAGCGGGAGGATGCGGAGCAGAACCTGCTGCTCTTCCGCAAGGTGAGCGGCTGGGGGGTCCCGGGGGGGGGCCTGTGCCGGCCCACGTCCACGTGCCTGTGTCTGCACGGGCACCGGGGCTGGGGGGGCTGGAGCAGCCCGCGGGGCACGGCGGAGGCCGGGCAGCATCTGCGTGTGTGATGCACAGCCCCGTGCAATGCCCGCCGGCGACGCCGTCTCGCGCGTGGCTGCTTCACCCGGCTGCGCCCACGCGACCCCACCGGCCCCTGGTGCACAGCAGCGTGCAAAGGCCCCGGGGGGGATGGGGGGGATGGGGGACACATGCGGGGGGGGGCCCCATCCCCTCCGCGCCGCCCCTGCGGCTCGGCCGCTCCTCTCCCCGCAGGACGTGGACGACGCCACGCTGTCCCGCCTGGAGCTGGAGCGCAAGATCGAGCTGCTCATGGACGAGCTGCAGTTCCTGAGGAAGCTGCACGAGGAGGTGGGGAGGGGGTGGCGGGGGGACGGCAGGGGGCAGCCGGACCCCCGCACCGCGCCGTGGCGTGGCGTGGCGTGGCGTGACGTGCCGGCGGGGCGCGCAGGAGCTGCGGGAGCTGGAGGCGAGCGCGCAGAGCCGGGCGGCGCCGGCGGAGGCGGCACGGGCGGAGGCGTGCGCCCCGGACCTGACGGCCGCCCTGCGCGACATCCGCACCCAGTACGAGAGCATCGCCGTGAGGAACCTGCAGGAGGCCGAGGACTGGTACAAGTCCAAGGTAGCGGGCGCCGCGCCGTACGGGGCCGGGGAGCGGCGCGCGGGGCCGGGGTGGCCCTGGCAGCCCTGATGCCCCCCCCCCCCAAAATCCCCGCAGTTCGCCGACCTCTCGGACGCGGCGAACCGCAACCACGAGGCACTGCGGCTGGCCAAGCAGGAGATGAGCGAGTCGCGGCGGCACATCCAGAGCCTCACCTGCGAGGTGGACGGGCTCAAGGGCACGGTGAGCGCGGCGCGGGCACCCCGGCGGCGGGGGCAACGCCATGCGCGGCCCCCCCTCACCACCACCCCCCCCGCCGCCCCCCCCCCCAGAACGAGGCGCTGCAGCGGCAGATGCGGGAGATGGAGGCGGCGTTCGGGGCCGAGATCGGCACCTACCAGGCCGCCGTGGGGCGGCTGGAGCAGGAGATGGAGCACATGAAGGAGGAGATGGGCCGGCACCTGCGCGAGTACCAGGACCTGCTGCACGTCAAGATGGCCCTGGACATCGAGATCGCCACGTACCGCAAGCTGCTGGAGGGCGAGGAGAGCCGGTGAGCCCCGTGCTGGCCCCGGCCCCCCCCGCCCAGGGCTGGCCCCCCCCGCTCACCCGCTGTCGTCGTCCCCCCCCCCCAGGATCGCCATCCCCGTGCACGCCATGGCCCCCTTCAGCACCAGGAGCTCAGGTGAGGGGCAGCCACGGCCGGAGAGGAGAGGTGGGAAGGGGGGGACCTTGCAGGGGGCCCCGGTGTGTCCCCCCTGGTCATGCYGCTGCGTGGGGTGGCATTGCATCCGTGTGCATCCCGGGGTGGCATTGCACCCGCGTGCACCCCACATTGCAATGCACCTGCATGCACCCCGGGGTGGCACCGTACCCACGTGCACCCGTGGGACGGGGGGGCTCGGGGGGTGGCTGACGGCCTCCCCGCGCCCCAGCCTTCGAGCCGCAGCCGGTGGAGATGCACGCCAGGAGGATGGTGCTCATCAAAACCATCGAGACGCGGGACGGGCAGGTGAGTGCCGGGGGCCGGCGGGCACGGCGGGGGGACACCTGGGTCCCCGCGTCCCCAACGCTGCTGTCCCCCCACAGCAGGTGGTGACAGAGACGCACAAGGAGCGAGCGGAGCCTGGGCAGTGACGCAGCCGACACGGGCTTGGCGCGGGCTGGCGCCGGAGCCATCGAGCAGCCGGAGCCGCCGAGCGCCCCGGCAGGATGCAGCCGCAGAGCTGGCGCGCCAAGCGCTGCTCCTGGAGCCGGGGCTCATGGCCGGGCGCAGGCAGACGCCGAGATGGCTCCTTCCCCCTTGTATTTATTGATATTTATTTATTTCCCCTGTCCTGGAAACTTGGCTGGACGCAGCGGTTTCCTGCCCTGCCCGACCCGGGGGGTCCTGGCTGCCCTCGCCCCGATGGCGGTGCCGCTCGTCCCGGTGTTGTCCCCTCCCRGCCCCCCCTCCAGCCCCCTGCTTGCCCCTGCCATGCCGTGGGGCTCGGGGTGCCCCAGCCCCAGGGAGCCAAGAGGTGTGGGGCTGGCAGGGGGGTGCTCGGGGCTCCCGGCCACCCGCCCAGCTTGTGGCCCCACGAATGTCCCCGTCCTGCTTGGCCAAGCAATAAAGACTGCAGCGAGGATGGGGCTGGTGTCACTTGTGTCTGCAGGGATGTCGGGGCCAGGCTGGTGCACAGGGTGCAACGGGGCTGCAATGGGGATGGGCCTGGGGGGTGTCACCTGCGGGCAAACACRGGGCTGGAGCTGGGGTACGAGCCCKGGGTGCAGCCTGGGGCAGGGCAGGGCGGGTGCACGGGGCAGGGGTGCATGGAGCAGGACTGGGTGCATGGGGCACGGGTGTCGGGGTGGTGCACGGAGCAGGGGTGCAGCTGGGCAGGGCTGCCACATGACGCATGTATCAGGGGTGCAGGGGTGCACGGAGCAGGGGTGCACGGCTGGTGCAAGGAGCAGGGGTGCAAAGCTGGCTGCAGGGTGCAGGGGTGCAGAGCTGGGTGCATGGAGCAGGGATGCAGGGAGCAAGGATGCAGGGGTGCATGCATGGAGCAGGGGTGCAGGGAGTAAGGGTGGGTGGTGCAGGGCTGGTGCACGGAGCAGGCTGCGCCGCCCGGAGGCGCGGTACCGGAGCGCAGGTGTGCCGCACGGCCCGGAGGAGGACCCCGCTATCCCACAATCCTCCTGCCGCTCTACCCAACCCTTCCTCTCTATGGTCAGGCGCTTCCTCTTGATACCGCCCCCTCGCTCTGATAGGCTGCGCGTTGCCGGCGACTGGGCGGGATCTAGGGCGGTGTCCACCAATCCAAACCTGGGCGCCGCACTCAGCCCCGCCTCCCGCGCTGCTCATTGGTCCGCCACGCGCCGGCCCCGCCACSCGCCGCGGCCAATCAGTGCGGTTGCTATTCTACAAACCGGCGGCGCCGCGGAGCGGGCGGGACCGAGTGAGGCGGACGCGAGTGTGCGCGCGGGGCGCGGGGGTGACGTCACGCGGGGGCCACGGCGGGGGGGGGGTGTTGGGGGG
>NW_020451314.1:126287-127913 GCF_003343035.1 Apteryx rowi
GCGTGCCGCTGCAGCCCCTCGCCCTCCGGCCCCCCCAGCCGCAGGGGACGAGCTCCACGTGCAGGTGAGGGGCGCCGGGGGGGGGGAAGCGGCGTGGGCTGAGACCGGCCAACTCGCCGCACGTGTGGGGAGGCCCCGTCCGGCTCACGGGGCTCTCGCGTCTCTCGGCAGCGCCCGGCCCGCGGAGGGGGGTCCCGCCGGCGCCGCCAAGGCGGGTGAGTGCACCCCAGAGGGGCCCAGGCGTCCAGGCGACCCCCCACCCCCGCCGTGGGGAGGGGTCCCGGCTGGTTCCCCCCCCCTCCCCCATAACGGCTCCCTCTCCCCGCAGACGGCGACTCCGTGCCGGAGCTGGCGGCCGCCCTGGCGGGGCTGGGGCTGGGCCAGGCTGCCGTGGGGCCCGCCGGTGCCCTCGGCCTGGCCCGCCGCGTCCCGCTGAGGGGCACCCCGGGGTGCCCCCCCTCCGCGGTGAGTCGCCCGGGGGGCGCGGGACCGGGCAGGGGGCTCCCCCGGCCCCGGCGCCCCGCTGACGTCTCCCCCTCCCCAGGAGCGCCGGGCCTCGGTGCTGGGGGGCCCCACGGGCACCCCCCTGCTGGAGAGCAGCCCCACGGCGCGGCGCCCCACGGGTAGGTGAGCCGGGGGGGGGGGGTCTGGCCGCCCCCTCGGGGGGTCCCTGCTGCCCCTCGGGGGGTCTGGCTGCCCCATTTGGGGGTCTCCACTGCCCCACTGTGGGGTCCCAGTGCCCCATTGGGGGTCTGGCTGCCCCCCATGGGGTCACTGCCACCTCGGGGGGTCCCTGCTGCCCCATTTGGGGGTCTGGCTGCCCCCCCTGAGTGTCTTTGCTGCCCCTCGGGGGGGGTCTGACTGCCCTCTTGGGGGTCTCCACTCCCCACTGGGGGGTCCCAGTGCCCCACAGGGGGTCCTGGCTGCCCCCCCGGGGGTCCCTGCCACCCCCGGGGGTCCAGCTGCCTCCCAGGGGGTCCCAGCCCCCCCCCCCGGGGGTCCGGCCGCAGCTCAGGGCCCCCCCTTGTCCCCCTCCCCGCAGGCGCCGAGACCCCGGCGGCAGCCGGCACCGCGGACGCCCGCTTCCGCTCGCCCTTCGGCTCTGCCCGCCGCGTGCCCGTCACCCGGGTGGAGGTGGGTATCGGGGGGGTCCCACCGGCCCCTCTCGTCCCCGCAGCGCCTGCAGCTCCGCAGCCAGCGGCCGCCCCTCTTCCGCACGCCCTGYGCCCGGCGCCCGCCGGCGGGTGCCCAGCAGGTGGGTGTCTGCCCCCTCCCCATCGCCGGGGGGCTGGAGGTGCGGGGGGAGGGGGGGTCCCGCTGCAGCCCCCCCCTTCCCCCCCCCCAAAGCCCCGCTCACGGCGCCGTCCCCCCGCAGACCCCCGGGGCGCGCTGGGGGCTGGCCCTGTCCCCCCAGGCCAGCCCCGACACCAAGCCCTGCGCCGCCGAGCGCGCCGGCCCGGCCCAGGTGAGTGCTGGGGGGGGGGGCAGGGGGGCAGAGCCCTTGGGGACCCCCCCCCGAGGGGCTCCGGGGGGGCGGCGGGGCCCCCCCTCGCCCGCGCTCACTGCGGGACCCTCCCCAGGACACGACCGTGGTGCGGCTCTTCGTGGGGGACGAGGGACGGCGGG
>NW_020451314.1:129740-131548 GCF_003343035.1 Apteryx rowi
GCCCCCGTCCCCCAGGGCCGGCGCGGGAGGCAAACGCAGCAGCTGCACGTCCAAAACCAGAGTATTTTATTGGGGGGGGGGCAAACAACAAGTGCAACGACCAGACGCACGTTTCGGGGACGGGGACAGCCCGTCACGGGGCCGCTGCGTGGCAGCGCGGGTGCAGCAAGGGTGCGCGGCCCCGGGGGCTGTGCTGGCATGCGGGGTAGCGCACGGGGGCCGCGGGTGGGTGCGCGTGTGTGCATGGGGGCCGCGAGCGTATTCACACGGGTGTGCCGGGGGCAGCATGCGTGAGGGTGCGCACATGCGGAGGGGCAGCGCGTGGGGCGTGTGCGCAGGGCAGGGAGCGCCTGCGCGTGCTCGCGCGTGTGCACGAGGGCAGGGAGCGTGCGTGTGCCCTCGCGCACGCGTAGCACGGAGCTGCCGCGGCCCTGCCCGCCGTGTAGCTGGGGACGGAGGGTGCTGGGGCAGCCCGCGCTGGGGCAGCTGCACCTTCACGCACACGCGCGTGCGGGGGCGGCTCACCACGGCGCTGTCCTGCACCGCCGCAGGGCTGTGGGCGCTGTGGGGAGCCCAGCAGCGGGGGGGGGAGAACATGCATTTACGCATTTACCTCCAGAGCCTCTGCGGTGCAAGGGACTGGGGGGCTCCCCGGCCCCCCCTTTGCACGAGGAACCCCCCCATCCCCGCTGCCCCCAGCGGTGCCCGGCCCTGCAGCGCTGTCCCAGCCCCTGTGGGGCGGGTGCCGTGGGGCGGGGAGGGCAGCGGGGCACGGGGGCCCCCGGCTCAGTCCGGGTAGATGATGAAGCCAGAGAAGGTGCTGTACTTGTTGGTGTTGCCGCCGTGCACCTTGCCGCCGTCCAGCTTGACGAATACCTCGTCCCCCACGTCCAGGTGCAGGATGACGCTGTTGCTGGCGTAGTCGTAGTTCTGGTCGGCGTCCTGGGCGATGGCGCTGGCCCGCACCTGGGGGCACAGCCGTGAGCCAGGGACCCCGAGCCCAGGCCGGGGTGCTGAGCTGGCAGGGGGGGACGGTGCTGAGCCAGCCCCCCTCGGCCTCCGCTGCCCATCGCCGCTCAAGGTCATGCAGCCCGTCTGCGGCAGAGCCGGGCCGTGGACCCAGGCGTCCGGGCTCCCCAGCTGCTCCCGAACTGACTCCAGCCGGGGCCCTCCCCACCCTGGCCCCCGCCTGCCCCGAGCCCTATGGGGACCGGGGTCCCGATGAGCATGGGGGATCCCAGCAATCATGGGGGTCCCGGTGAGCAGGGGGGTCCCGCAGCCCCCAGTGTGGCTGCAGAGATTTTGGGGTCGGGGCTGCCCTGGGGCTGCCCCCCCTCACACACCCCGGCGCTGCCCCCCGGCGTTACCGGGTGCTCCCGGGGCCCCCGGGGAGGGAGGCAGCTCCCAGCGGAGCCGGCAGCGATCGCGGCGGATCGACGCCTCGTTTATCCCTGATAAATGGAAAACGTCGAGCGCGAGCGCGGCCGCGTCCTCGCCGCTAACGGAGCCGCCGGGCGGGTCCCGGCTGGGGCTGTGCCCCGACGGGCTCGGCGGAGCCCCCCCTCCCTGCCGCTCCCGGGTTTTCCTCCCGGGACAGAGCCCCCTGCCCCCGCGAGCACCGGCGGTGCCGTCCCGGGCTGCCCGCGGCTCTGGGGGACCCGGCCCGGCCCGGCCCGGCGGCGCGTTTTGCGGCCGGTGCCCCGGGAGGCAGCGGAGATGCCGGGCGGCCGGGATGGAGCTGCGCCCGGGGCCGCTCCGCCGGGCACGGGGCGGGGAGCCGGGATGGGAGAAACGGGAGGGGGGGGAGC
>NW_020451314.1:133455-135979 GCF_003343035.1 Apteryx rowi
GCGGGGCTGTGCGGGGGGTGTGTGTGTGCGGGTGTGTGTGTGCGGGGGGGGGTCTTGTGTGCAGGTGTGTGTGTGCAGGGGGTGCGGTTTGTGCGTGTGTGTGTGCGCACGGTGTGTGTGTGTGCAGGGTGTATGTGCTGCAGGCGGTGTCTGGGTGTGCAGGTGTGTTTCTGGGTGTGCAGCGGGTGCGGGGTGTGTGTGTGTGCAGGGGTGTTGGGTTTGGGGGGTTGTGTGCATGCAGGGTGTATGTGTGAAGGGGTGTGCGTTGAGGGGTGCGGGAAAGGTGTGCGTGAGGGTGCAGGAGGTGTGCGTGTGCGTGCGCTTGCTGGGTGTGCGGCTGGGTGTGTGGCAGGGGAGGTGCTGGGTTCAGGAGTGTGTGTGTGTGTGTGTGWGWGTGWGWGTGTGTGKGGGGGKGYKSKGKGTGKGGGSRSWGTGTGTGTGTGTGTGTGCRTGTGTTTGTGCACATTTATTTGTGTGTGTGCAGGGGGTGCTGGGTGCATGGGTGTGCATTTCTGTGTGTGCATGAGATGGGTACAGGCGGTGTGAGTGTGTGCATGTGCACTTTCTGGGTGCAGGGCTGTGTGTGTGTGTTGCAGGGAAGGTGCAGGGTGTGTGTGTGTGTATAGGTGCAGGAGGTGCGAGTGTGTGTTGCAGGCGGTGTGCAGGGTGCACGGGTGTGTGTGCATGTGTGCAGGGGGGTGTGCTGGGTACAGGTGGCATGAACATGTGTGTGCGTGCCGGGTTCTGGGCGTACAGGGGGTGTTGCAGGGCGACGTGTGCAGGCGGTGTGCGGGGTGCAGGGGTGTGCATGTGCAGGGGTGTGTCACAGGCGGTGCACGGGGTGCAGTGACGCGCATGTGCGCCCGCCAGGTGCACGTTGTGCGAGTATGCACCGGGCCGTGGGTGCATGACAGCCACGGGGCCCTGCGCACCCAGCGGCATGGGGGGATGCCGTGGGCCCGTCATGCTCCGTGCAATGGGGCAGCGGCGCGGGGCCGAGCGTCGGGGCGGCCCGGGGTATAACGCAGCGCCCCGTGGGGGCCAGGGCGGCCAGTGTCCGCAGCCCCGTTTGCTCCGGGAAGCTCGGAGCCGGCGTGTGCCGGGCAGGCTGCGACGCACACTGCAGCCGTGCACCGCCGAGCTGGGGCACACGAGCGTGTCGCACACCCGCACGGCACCGGCTGTCGCTGCATGCCGGCAGCGGCCCGCAGCTCGGCGGCTTCGGGCCCCACAGCTCGGGGGGGGGGGGGGACTGCCTCAGGCTCTGCCGCTCCCCGGCTCCCGGCCCCCAGCTGCCGCCGCTCCTGCTTCCACATTCATCTTGGCAGAGGAGCGGGGACATTTGTGCTTTGGGATCTGATTTATGGCTGCTCTTTTCAAATCTTGACTGAATTTGCTCCTTTATGCAAAGCGGAGTCTTGCCCTCTGCGCTCCTGGGAGAGGTGCCGCTTCCCGAGCCGCCCTCCAAGGCGCCTCTCATCTGCATGTTCCCAGCAATTAGAACAAAAAAAAAGGGAAGAGGAAAAACCGGCAAAGAGCCCCCGGCTCTGGGGGCGTCCCCGGCTCTGCCCTGCCTGCYGGGCACGTTTCGGTTCCCTCCGCACCCCCCTTCCAGGGGGTCCCGGGGACGAGGCGAGCGAGGGTGCCCCGCGCATGGGTGTCCCTGGGGCGGGAGCACTTTGCACACGCGGCGGCTTTGCACACACGTGTCGGTGTGCAGGGACCCACGCGTGCCCTTGCGGCGTGGCTGCGGCTCTGTGGCAGCCTCTGCGCCTCCAGGTGTGGGGTGTGGGTTGTGGGGTGTGTGGGGGGTGTGTGTGTGTGTGTGTGTGCACATGCCATGTGTGTGCATGTGCACACGCATGTTCGCGTGTCAGGGTGGGGGGTGAGGGAGATGCTCTCCCCTTTGCGATTGTATGTGTAATTTATCCATATAGTTCTTAAATTTGCAGGCCTGGCCAGCTCCCTTTGAAAGGGCGATAATCAATCAGCCGGGATATTAGATGGATTTATGGGCCCTTTATGCAGGAGGATCAATGCAATTCTGGAAAAAAAGAAAAAAAAAGGCAATGTTTGTGCAACAAATTACAGCGGCTGGAGCATCTCCCCTGCTCGGGGCCGGGGTCGGGCTGGATCGATGGCCGGGCCGGGTGGCCCCGGGGACAGCGACAGCGACGGGGCGGGCGGCGGCTCCCGGTGCCACCGGGAGCCCCGCGCCCGCGAGCCGCGGAGCCTAATGAGCAGCAGCAGGGAGTTAATTAGCGAGGCGGGCGCGGGGAAGCCCCGAGCGCTAATTACCGGGCGCCCCCGCCCCCTCGGGGACGCGACGTCCGGGCGCGGCCGGGGGGGGGCCCAGGAGTCCCGGCGCGGCTCCACGGGCGCTGTGTCCCGGGGGGGCCCCCCCGCAGCCCCCGCCGGGGCCGGGGGAGAGGCGGAGCGCGCAAGGGGAGGGAGAGGAGAGCAAACACGGATGGTAAAAATAGAGGCGGCGGAGGAGAGAAAGGTCAGCCCCGGCGAGACAGGC
>NW_020451314.1:138011-139264 GCF_003343035.1 Apteryx rowi
ATCCATCCTGGCCTGGAGGCAATTAGGCGGGGAGCGGGGCGGGTGGCCGGGGCGCGGGGTCCCCGGTGCCCTGCGTGCCCGGGGGGCCCAATGCCGGCCGCCCCACCAGCACCCCGCGCCACTGAGCCCGGCTCCGGYGCCGCGGCGGGCCGGGGCTCATTGCACATTCGCCTCATGCCTACCTGAGCCGCGCGCTGACAAATAGACATTTAAATCAGACAATTAGCTGGCCTCCACCACTGACATTTTTAATGTATTAATGTGCATCAACAGCTAATACATATAAAATTCCCCTAATAACAGCACTTGGGTAAAGGGGCTGCTCTGCAGCCCGGCGCTGGCAGTGATGTACGAGTCCGGAGGGACTCCGGCCCCGGAGTTTGCATTAATTACCAGCAAACTGACAAGGCAACGTGACATTCAGGATCAGGCACCGGATTCCTTTAACCAACCCTTTAGGGTTTTTTTCAAGCCCTGGCGCTCGCGTGCGTTTGTGTGTGTGTGTGTGTGTGTGCGCGAGCGGTGCAGCCGTGCATGCTAAGGTGTGTGTGCGCGGTGCAGCTGTGCACGGCCCCGGCGCGTGTGTGGGCTGGCGGCGTTGCGTGCACGCGTGTGCAGCGTACATGCGTGTGCGGCGTCCCCGTGCACAGGGACCTGCTGGCGGGGCTGCAGCCATGTGCGTTGCGACACGTGTGTGCGTTGCAACCTGCGTGTGCATGTTCCCAGTGGCGGGACTGGGGACCGGGGGCTCTGCCGCGAGGCCCTGTGCAGGCAAGGGGGGACACCGGCGTCCAGGGCCCCCCGCCGCAGCCCCACGTGGGACCAGGACGGCCCCGTGCAACGAGGCAATGACAAATGCTTCAATTAGCAGGAAGGCTCCGAAAATCGATGCCTTAAACGCTGGTGGCCGGGGCTGATCAATGGCTCCAATTACACCCTCAAACAGGTGCTTGCGGGGGGCCGGGGAGGTCCCCGAGCCCCGGGGCACCCCGAGCCCCCCGAGGGGGGGGACCCAGGCATCCGGCTCGCGGCCGGGCAGGGCTCCCGCGCCCACCGCCCCCCCCCGCTGCCGGGGGCTCAGCCCAGCACGGCAAAGGCGAATTTGACATTTCTTAAATCCAGCTGCTCGCGGGGATCGATGGGGCCTGCGAGACCCCCGCCCTCCCGCCGGCTCATCGACCCTACGCGCCGCAGGGGGCAAGGAGGGGGCCGCCGGCCCCCCAGGGCGCCGCGCTCGCCGGCAGCCAAGCGTG
>NW_020451314.1:141748-143533 GCF_003343035.1 Apteryx rowi
GGGTGCACGGGGGGGCCTGGGTCCCCTGGGGGGGGGTAGAGGGGTTCAGCTCCACCACTGTGCCCTGGGGGGGGCAGCACGGGGTGCAACCGGTGCCCCCCCAGCCCGTTTCGGGGTCCCACGCCGGGGGCGGATGTGCAGCCCCGTGCACCACCCCGGTGCCCGTCCTGCACGCCAGGAGCTGGGGGGTGCAAATGGGGGGGTGCAAAGAGGGGATTGCAAACAGGGGGGTGCAAAGAGGGGATTGCAAACGGCAGGGGGTCCCCCGGGGGGCTGGTCCACCCCCTGTCCCCCCCAGCGGTTTCCTGACACCACGGCTGCTCCATGCATCCCTCTCGCCCCCCTGCGCAGGTGCTGGGCCTCGCCGCCGGCTCCTCCGCCGAGGACGTGCACCGGAGCTACCGGGAGCTGGTGAAGGTTTGGCACCCGGACCACAACCGGCACCGGGCCGAGGAGGCCGAGAGGCGCTTCATCGAGCTGCAGGAGGCCTACGAGGTGCTCGCAGGCCCCAGGAAGGCCCCGGCGGCGGCGTGAGGCTCCCGGGGGGCAGCGAAGGCCGCGGGGAGGATTTTAACACGAGGTTTCCTCCTCACGGCTGCTTTGTTTCTCGTGCTCGATGCGACGCGTTTCTGCGGCTGGATGGGCCAGGCGGGGAACGTGCACCAGAGCGAAGCTTGCACCGGGTGCCCTGCGGACCCACGCACAGCGCCTTGTGCAARCCATTGCGCCAGAGTCTGTGCAAACCTATGGACGGGGGCTTGTGCAAACCATCGCACAAAGGTGTGTGCGAACCATTGCATGGGGTGCTCTGCAAACCGTTGCATAGGGGCTTGTGAAAAACACTGCACGTGAATATATGCAAACCACTGCATGAGGCACCTGCAAACCATTGCACAGGGATGCGTGCAAACCATTGCACGGGAGCAACCGCCAGCCATTGCACAGCCTGGCTGGCAGCGCTGTTGCCCATTGCCAGGACACCTGGGTCCCCATCAGAGAGGGCCCAACTCGCCGTGCCGGTGCCCGCTGCCGAGGAGATGTGGGTTCCAGGCAGGACCGGATCGAGAGGCGTTTAAGGCGGAACGGGGCCGCGAACCCGCGAACTTCCGAGCTCAGCCCTCCCCCCCCGCGCCCATCTTCGGCTCTTTCCGGGAGGCGCTCGGCAGTTTCCGCCGCGGGGCGGTGGCTCTCGGCAGTTTCCGTCCACGTTCGGCTCCCGCTGCCCCGCCCCACTCCGMCCCGCCCCTCGCGGGGGCAGGGAGGCGGGGCCTCGGCAGTGCCTGATCCGATTGGCCCAGGGCAGGGTTTGGCCGCGCCCCCTCYCGCGCACAGGGGGAAGGCGGGGCTCTCGCACCCGCATTGGCTCGGCCGCTCCGCCACTGGCTGGCGTCCCGCCTCCCTCCTCGCGTCCCCGCGCGGCCGGGGGCACCGCTCTGCCCTGTCATTGGCCAGAACCCCTCGGCCCGGCCCCCGCCTCGCTTCTGACTGGCTGGAGGCGAAGAGGGGCGGGCCGAACTGTGCCTTCCCCGCATTCTCATTGGCAGMCCCCCGCGGTGTCCTGGAGGAGGGCGGGCGGGGTGCTGCTGCCCCGCGCCGCCATTGGCTGCCGGGCGGCCGCTGCGGCCCGATTGGCTGGCTCCGCCTGAGGGCTCCTGCCGGGCCGAGGCCCCCGCCCCCCTCCCCGGTGCATCGCGGCGGCCTGAGGTGAGGGGGGGGCTCGGCCGGCGGCGGCGGGCAGGGGCGAGCGGGCCGCCCCCACCGCCACGGCCGGTGAGTCCGGGGGCG
>NW_020451314.1:144299-177437 GCF_003343035.1 Apteryx rowi
CTTGGGGGGAGCGGGTCACGGCAGTGGGGCCCTGGGGAGGCTGCAGAAGGGGTCTCCGGGGGGAGCGGTGGGGTTTGATGGGGTGCAGGGGCTGTGGGGCTGGGGTGGCGGCTGGCTGTGGGGCAGGGGGCGGCTGTCATGCAGGGGGGAAGCAGCCAGCGATGAGTCTGAGCCGTGGGAGTGAGCAGCGAGGGGCAGGGAACGGCCACTGGCGTAACTGAGGRGGGGAGGACGCTCAGGATTATTAATACATTATTTATACCGCAGATTTGTACATGGCAACGCATGCCTATTGCTTCCCCCCGTCTTTACCTCATCTCTGCCTGTGCGTTACCGCTCCTTTTCCCCCGTACTCACCCAGCCTGTACATCTCGGGGGCAGGAATAATGCGTTTGGTTGTGCTGGGGCCTTTGGGTGTTAACGTAACGCAAGTAATAAGCTAACGAGAATGAGGCAGCAGGAGTATGAGGGTGGTGAAAGGCAAGCCGAGCTGCAAAGAAGCAAATGGTTTCTTCCGATACCTCCATAGTGATGTGGCCTTAAACTTTAGCACACCTAAAAGCATGACTTTGTTTTCCTTATTCTCTCAGGACTTTTCTCCCCGGGAAAGCAACCGAGCAGTAAGTTAGAAGGTGAATTCCAGTATCTGGTTCCCACTCTTTCCCCATGTGGGTGCTCATCAGTGCTGCTTTTGTTTTGTGTTTGATTATCTGCTTCCTGAGTGAACTTAAGAGGCRCTAATGTATTCACAGAGGGAGCTGTGGCAGAGAAGTTGCAAGTCTCCTGCACCGTATAGGCAAGACCTAAATTGTGGTTCCATAGGAAGAAAGGTGAAGAATAGGATTTTGTGTTCGGTTTRGAGAGGGGTGAAAATCCTGTGAAGGATGTAAGGTGGTTTGTTTGTTTGTTTGAGGACGCTTCCTGCCCTGTCCGCAGGTGTAATGGTCCTTCATGTATATGTATAGTGATCCTGTAGCCTCAGAGGAATGAATGCCTGCTGGCATGCCACCTTCAAGGGCTCTCAATTCGGATCAATTCTCTTGCAATCTCTGCTTGCCATCATCGGGCCATTAGAGAAGTTTGTTACACAGAAGCTGTAACAAAAGCTTTCATTGCTGCTTTTGGGAGCCATTGTTAATTGATGGGGGGCAAACTTGGAACAATGGGTAGAAATTTCTATGCTGACTACCTGTGGGATCTGCTTCAGTGACTTTCCAAAGGGTAGTTTGATTTTGAGCTCTTTATAATGACCATTTTTCATTAACTTTGCACTGCATTTCCTACTGCAGGCCATAAATTGAAAAGATATGGCAGCTGCAAAATCTTTCATTTGAGAAGGGTCCTATGGTATTACAGATCTTGAAACCTTTTGCTTCAGCCCCTGCCTAGAAAGTTAAAGGCAGATGATGTTGAATATTTTGTCATAGTGTTTGACTCTGGATCCTAATGCTTTCTGAGAAGGATTTGCTTACATGAGCTGGGGGCATCCCAGTATGCAATCTGGCTGAAATACAGGCCTGTATTCGTGAAATTTTGGGCTAACTATTTAGTCTGGACGAGGTCTAGTGCAGCAGAAAGGGAAGCCGATATCTGTATTTCGCGTGAGGGTTCTTAAACTCTTCGTGGTCGTAGCGAGCACTGAACTTCTTAATAACCTGCCTTAGGAAGACGGAGCGTAGGAAAGCATGTCACTGTCTGTATTTAGATTCAGGCATGACCGAGTAAAAGCAGCATCTCTCCAGAAATGCATGCTTTCAATATTGATGCTGCCTTCTAAAATCACTTGAAAGGTGGAGGGGAAGATGTGTGTTTTGACAGCACCGCAGCTTCACCTTCCTTCTTTTTTTATTTTTTATTTATTTATTTTTTAAATAGTCTTTGAGCTGTGAGTAACTGAAAACCCTTCCCCTCTTCTGCTAACGCGTCAGAATGTTTGCTTACAGCATCCTGGTTGTCTTTGCCATAGTCCCTTTTCACAGAAACTGCCAGCGTGTTAAACCTTGTGGTAGTTCGGGAGTGCAGGCCAACTCCAGTAGGGTCCTGCCTGAAGACACCGAAATGCCATTTAGATCCATATCACTCATTCTTCCTCATGACTTCTCAGCTCAGCTTTTCCACTGTTGGACTGTGTTACTCTATGGACTAATATGCAGTACATGGGATTTAAGTATTTATGTTTCTTACTGTAATACTCTATTTAATAATGTAGCTTGTTTGTGTGTTAAATGCCTGCAAAAGCRTATGCAGCTAGCCTTAACTTTCAGGCGCAAGCTGCGTGAAAGTTGCATATAACTCCAGCAGCTGTTCTGCTATATATCACAGATTTATGACCGTAGCAATATCTGCTAAAGTTATTGTAGTTAAAGGTTTGCCAGGCTAAACTCCTTTTCTAAGGAGCATTGTCTAATGCATAAGGTTTTTTTTTTTTTTAATTGTAGGGGTTTTTTTGAGGGGCATGTAAATATTTTATGATTTTGCTGAGCTATTGTGCTGCAACCCCTCAGCAGAAGATTCTTGTTGGATGCAGGACAAAGGAGCTTTAAAGGTGACTTGCAATATGAAGAGGGTGTATAGGTACTGCATTCTTTTATTTTTGTTTTTAATAATGGAAGATCTGAGACTTAAAACATATAAAATTTGTTCTTAATTGCATTTTCAAGCCTTGGATGCATGGAGGGGTGACTAGAAGACAAAGTGAGATCTTTGCATCAGGATTTCAGATCGCATTGATGCGCGTAAAGCACTAGACATCTTATCGGAAATTCCCAGTACCTGTTTATTTTGAAATTGAGTATAGAAAACAGAGTGTGATAAGGAAGCTGTGGCCCCCTTGTGAAGAAAACAAAAAATGGTGGTCTGTTGTTTTATACCGTGTAAGTACACATAAACACACCGTGTGGGGTTTTGTAACATCCTCACAATAGATACAGGAATGTTTTGTCATGTGAAATACTTAGTTTTACTCCTTTGTGCTGCAAAATGATACACAATTAGCTTGTAAGAGGTACATGTTTGAGAATAGCTAATGCTCAGTCGTGCTCTGCATAATGCATTTGGTGAAAGAACAATAAATGTGTGGATTTAAACAGAATATAGACAGCTAATTATCTCTGAAGTTAAATGTTCAGTTCATTCTTGCTCAAAATAACTAAACTGAGGAAATACTGGGGTGAGGGGAAAAGAGTAATGCTAAGAAACTTACTGGTCTTTCAGTCCTAAAATGGTTCTTTTGTATTGTACGGTTTTATGATCCTTTATCCAGTAACATGAAAGGAGTAGTCTAGGGCAGAAAAAGAAGCTGCTTTATGTAAACAGGGATTTCAGTGCAGGCATTGATATTAGACTTTTTCAGACCTGTGTTGGGAAAACCAAGAAGGCTGCTCTCGCTGCTCTCCCTTCCCCACGTGCACACGATCCGTAGCCCCGTGTATTAACTGTTCCATTGTTTGGTGGAAGGAGCTTCTGAAAACCGATTGTGTCGATTGAAAAAAAAAAAAAAAATCAGTTAGGCTTTTTGTGCTGCGCTTACTGTTGTACGGTGTGTTGTGTTCCTTTCTGACACAAGATAATAAAGCTAACTGACTTGCATCGGAATATTTGGCCTGCTGTGTTTTGTGGGGGATAGGAACCGTTTGGGCTCAGTAGCCCATCAGCCAATTTCTGATCTGTTTCAGGTCGAAAAAGTTAGTTCTTCAAACACAAATGATTGAGGCCTGTATTGAGCATAAGAGATATCAACAGTCTTATTTTGTCCTGCTATAACTTAACAGGTATTTGCTTAAAAAACAAGTATTAAGGTTTCGGCGCTGCATAACCTTTGTGTCCTCCCCTCTGGGATTCAGCGGTCTGTGAGAAATCTGGCTGCGCTGGCGCTGGGGGGAAGCGTTGCGAGTACACATGCAAACCCGAGAGAAACTCTTGGGTATTAGCATGTTCCTATAGGTAGTGGACATCTGAAACCGACTTCTCTAAATGTGGCTTGAGGAAAGATAAAATACATGATTGAATTTCTAGTGTAATTGTCACTTTTTTTTTCTTTTTTGGACACCATCTAAAACTGAGGTGAATTCTTGCGTGAGTACCTTACAAAGAGAAGGGGTCCCAGCGTTGTAGGTAAACACCTCTGTCCTCTGAGGCCCTAGAGTCTTGGAAGCAGGAATTTTTATTTGAGAATGATTATAAATTACAAATAGAGCGATTTATTCCAGTGAAATGCTGCTGTGTGTACTCAGAGAGGCTCATCTTAGGTGCTTGATCAACAAGATTAAAATAGCTTGGTAAGGGACTACTTAACTCAAAAGCCAATTAGCCAGATGCTACTGTACAGCATGAATTACGCTTAAGCTGGGGGTGAGGTGGAGGCCGGGGAGAGCCTTCTACGCTACTTGCCTGAAATCCCCAAGCGACAATGGTAAAACTCTTCCTAAGAAGCAGGCGTATTCTTTAGAACTTAAGATTTCACAGCAAAAGCATCTTCTGTAGACTAATAGAAAATCCGGAGAAAATTCTCACTGTTTATCTTATTTTCCTTCAAATAGGGAGGTATCAAGTTCTCAGAATTTACTGAAATATCAGTCCAGGCCGTTTTCTGTGCTATTCTTGCTCTGTGGGTTGGTGATTTTAAAGTCACTTCTCTTTTGACTTGGTGTCTGTAAAATTTTGGATATGTTTTCCTTCTTTCTTAAATAGAATATGCTGATATTTGCGCGTTTCACAGAAATGTGCATTTCCAGTGTAACTTGAAAAATTTTATGTCATCAACTAAACAACGGCAGCTCTAGGAAGAGGTCAGTCGCTGAGTCAGTGATGGGAAGGAGCTGGGTTTCTGGGGATTTTGTTGTTCCTGTAGCAATCCTGTTTTAATTGCAGTATTTTAATCCTGCAGATAGGTTTCTTAACATTTTTGTACTGATTCTTTCTTGGCTTCGTTGCTTCTAGTGAAGTATATGGTACATTATATAAGACTTATATTGCCCTTATCTGAAAGAGTTCACCACCTGTAGCAAGTTTATTTAATTTATTTGAACTTGCCCTAATCTTTGCTATTTTACTAGTCCTGGAATTTCCACTTCTATTGTTTAAAAAAAAACAACTTGTTTTTTACAACCCTCTTGCACTGATCTATTTAAGGTTTTTGTCTAATGCTCATGCTGCGATTTTCATCTGATTTGCTGTGAGAAAGATACCTAGTTAAATGGAGGTCACACAACTTTCTGAACCTGTATTCTAACATAAACTGGAGTTGCTTTTGACTGTCTGACCCTGCATTTTTATCATAGGAAATATCAGGTGAAATTGCAGTATTAATTGCATTATCAGAGTGTCAAGATTTGCCATTATATATTCATCAGATGCATCAGTGGTTATTTTTCTTCAGTCCACTGCCTTATCACTTATGTGCATGTCAGAGTTAGAACTTGGCTTGCCAAAGAGTAATTCAGAACTCTTTGTATGTTATTTGTTTTTTCCTCTAAGACTTAATTACTCGTTATGTCTCTCTTTTGAAGTGGGTAAAGGTAAGGTTTAGTATTTTAGATAAGGTTTAGTATTTTTCAAGCATTTTGAGAATTTCTAATAACTTCTTTTCTGGCAACTTCTGTTTTTTTTTACATATCGTTGAATGAGGTGTTCTTTTAATTATTTACTTTTCAAGGATTTACATCCAGAAACAATTTTTAAGTATACCTTTGTTGCACGAATTAGTTTGAGACAACTCGTGGGAGTTCACAAAAAGCACTCTCAGGGATGACGTTGCAGGTTTTTTAGTTCCTGTGTATTTCCATGCTCCCTTCTGGATTAAAGAATGATTTGCTTTATTTAAAAATGAAATGAAACAGAAGACGCTAAGGCACTTTATTTTTATTTTTTTAACTCTGAACGGCATATACTGGCGGTGTTTAGTATCACAGGTCAGTGCACGAGCACTTTCAGTCTCTTGGACTGAACAGGCGTTATCTTGAAATCACGGGACGCATTCGAAGGCTCCCAGTAGCCGTATACTTGTATCGCCTCCAGTGCGTTTCCTGGTCGGGGATATAAAGCAGCCAGGCGGGGAAGTGAAACTTGTATGTAATCGTACAAACCAAGGCACATCTGCCGTGCTGCGTTACCGGCAGACCTCCGTGCCGAATGTGCTGGCAATCTGGAGGAGTAGAGCCGGTGCTCTGTTATAGCCTGGAAGCACAATCCTTCCCTAAATTCTCTGGCTTCTGTGGAAATCTTGGGTGTTTTTGAACAGAATTTCCAACGCCACGATTTTTTTTAGGCGGTATAACAAATGAAGGCATTTAATTCTGAGAGCTGGAGGCGGCAAGACAGGAGTTTGTAACTACCTCTCATTTCAGGACTCTATTTACAGGTAAAGAATTCTTTTGCATAGTCTTTTGAAAAGGCGGCGAGTGTTAACTCGGTCTCAGCTCTTAAAGCTGTCTCATGCTTAGATTATTTGGGTCACTGGTTAGAAATAAGTTTTGAACTCCTGCATAGCTAAGAAAGGAAAACTCTAATAATAGGAAATGTCTATTTTTAAGTCAAAATACACTTGTTAGGATCCTGTTGATGAGCTGTTGGGCAGCGTCGCTCGTTCTTGTATCCCATCAGTGTTGCTGCATTCCTCAGGCTTGTAAACCATACCCGGGAATGTGGCTAGAAAAAAAAATCCTGATCAGGGTGGAGGGGAGTTGAGCTTCCAATTATTTGTTAAGCGAATTGCATTTCTTTCTAAATGTATATGAGTATGTGGGTTTCACTAGGAATGTACATAGAGTCCCAACATTTACTAAAATATTTTTGTGCATCTTCAGTTATGCTCATTTTACATTTTGAAATGGCATTTTTCGTGTGTGTTTTTCACACTTCATTACGGATACGGCTTTGAAACGAGGGCCAGATCCTTCCTTGGAGTTAGACCAGTTTGCTGTGGCAGAGAGGTCTCTATTGTTTCCTTACGTTGTGTATCCTGTTGTTCTTTGTTTAACCTGTCATCCTGTTTGATGTGGCGCCTGCCATCCCCGCTCTCCCTAGCTGCTTGAATCAGAAACACAGTGAGCACAAGGAAAACACATACATGTAATGCCACAGGAGAACTGTCCCTGTTACGGTCTTTGTGGGGGAGGTTTGTATCTYGTCCTCTGCTGAAATAAACAGAGAAAACGTTTAAAATTTGTATGCTGTTAGGTGCTGGCAGCAAAGTGAATTTTATTTTCTCTAGGATACTCGCCATGTGAACACATGAGAGATCTAAGAGCTCACACTGTAATAAATATTGTCATCCAGTGTAGGAACCACGCTCTCGGTCCACTGTGTATAATGGCTCTTGTGTTAGTAAATGCTGGTATTTGTTTAAATGTTTTTTTTTATGATGGGTTATAAACCTTCCTAGTCCTAATGCTTGCATGCTTAAGTTAGAATGTCTTACAAGTGCCATGGTAGCTTTGAATTAAGCCTGTTGAAACTACAAATTCTTTAGGGATCTTGTTGCTTTATATTTAATATTGCTTTTTTCTGGCTAGTTGTTTTGCAGTGCCTTTAAACAAAATACGAATTTTACTCTTAAGCATGAGCGAGTCGACTTTGATAAGCTGCGAGACTTAGTGTATGCCTTTGGCCAGTACAGCAGCAATCTTTTTATTTCCTTTCTTTTTCTTTTTTTCTTCTTTAGAACTGGAAAAGACTGATACCAACTGCTGCAGTCAGGCTTCATGACAAGAAGTTGCTTTTCAGAGGAAGAAGCTATAGTGCTCTGCTGGCTTGTCAGCAGAATCCTGACAACTCCAGACCCGATTTGCCCTCACAGCTGGGATTTTGCCATCCCAAAACAGATATTTGCCGTTTCCTGAATTGATACAAGACGGTGTGTGAATTACAACTGCCAGCTACGTTATTCAAGGGCGAGGACTCTCTTCCCCCCCCCCCCAGTATAGCTGGGCATTAGAGCAAACGTGCTGAGATGTCTAAAAAGCAAAATCCAAAAGGTAAGATGCATGTGAATGTGATATAATCAAATGTCAATAAACAACATTATTGATTTCAAAGTTATCAATTAAGAAAGGGGTTAATTGCTTTTGCTATACTCCTTGCAAGGTTGCTAATGTCACTTGGCAGCTTACTGTCACTGTCTTAGTGAAACTCTATAACTGTTGGGTTTTGTAACATTTTTAGTAGCATTTCAATTGTCTAACTTGACAGTTCTGATTTCATAAGTTCCTGTATATTACTAATTTTGCATCTCTTTCACAGTTGGACTTCTGGGAAAAAACAATTTTTAGTAGTTGAGTTGTTAGAGGTAAACTCATCTTTTACTGGGATCACCAGTGGTATTAATGCAAGACTCTCTGGGTATGGCCAGTATGAATCGGAAGGGTGTTTGGGTCGCTCACAGACTTGACTGCGCCAAAACTTAGAAGTTAATCTTATTACCAAGACAGCCCTTTTCTGCCCTCTGATTCAGAATGCCCTGTGGATTCCGGGGTTTTAACGCAGGGTTTTAATGCAAGGTTTCTGCCCTTGGTTTGCTAAGATTCGAGTTAAAGAAACAGACCACTGAATCAAGGCTGGATAGCTCAGCCTGTGTCCTCACCTCTTGGAGATGTGATTCAAACTAGACTAATTTAAATCCTTTTCCTTTAAGATAGGTACAATGAACAACAAGCCTAAGTTAGCGAGAAGCTTGTTCCCTTGCTTTGTTTTCAAATACACAGTATAGTTTTCCTTTTTTCTGCTATCACATGTTAAGTGTTCAGTGGCAAAGCTGTTCTTGCATTAAGGAGCTTATTTCAGTGAGAGATCTTATTCGTTGCATGCAAAACATTAATTCCAAAGCGTGTGTGTGTGGTGGTGGGGAAGAGGGGGATTGACGGCTATGGTTTTCTTTTTTTTTCTTTGAACTGACTACTAATTAATAATTTAACACGGATGGATTTGACGATCCATGCCCTCTACCTAAAGAGAAGAGCTTTTGTTCTCTGTAGATTTTTTTTTTTTTTTTCCTAGCAGCTTTGGCATAGAAATGGTGTCTACCTGAGGGGTCCAGCTTTCCTTTGACAGCTAAATCCATACTTGATTCGAAGCAATTAGTAACACTTATGGAAATTGTTGTACGCTATAATTTGTGAATGATTTTTAAAATGCTGTATTTATATCTGTGTTTGGAAGCCTGAATACTGAGTCATTAAGAAATTGGCCCCTATGTGCTGCTGTAAACCTTGCTGTTCAGCCCATTGTTGCTGCGTAAACGTGGAGAGAAAAATGCATCTTGAAGCCGCAGAAAAGAATTACTGTGGCTAGATAGAGAACCTGCAAGAGAAATCTGTGGGAGAAGAAACATGAAAAGCTGTTACTCTGAGGGAATTCTGGGGTTTGGCATTTGCCAAACGAGAAAGCCGACACAATTGCTGTTCTCAGTGATGTTCAGAATAGACTGTCATATGGAGAACCTGTTGGGAAGTGCTGGCGTGTGTTGGGTTCCTAAAGAAAAGTGGAAGGATTGTGGGCGCAAATATTTGACACCGAACGAGAATGCAGAGTAAACTCTAATTTGTTGTGCCGCTCAGGGATATAAAATACGCCCTGCTTTAGGAAGCAGCCTCATCTCCAGGCTTTGGAGTGACAGTGTGGATGTAAAGGGAAGGTGAGAGCTAAGGCTCTAGACTCTTCTGCTTGTGTCCTGTCCTGTCTGGACTGTGACTGCATTTTCAATTATTACTTTTCTGCTGTTCTAGAATGTTAATGTAGTCAACAAATATTCCCCAGTCCTTTGTAAAGGAATGTACCTTGGCCAGGTAAGGAGTATCTTTTCGGTTTCTTTTTCTTCCTAAAGCAAAACAAAACCCCTTTACGGTGTAACAAAGGGTCAGTGAGAAGTATTGAAAGATATGTAATGAGAGAGAACTATTTTTAATAACGCAGCAGTTTTGAAACCGAATCAAAGTCCACCTGTTTCTTGTTCTTAGAAGTGCCACAGAACAGAGTGAACATCTGAACAATTTGTTCAGAAGGATATTTTAAGTCTTTTGAAAATGTATATGCAAAGTTTTAGCACAGAATCATGTTGTACTCCTCAATATTACTGTTATATATAACTCTTTACTCAGAAGGCGTATGCTGAGGAGAAAAAAGTTAAATCTCTAAACCAGTCATGTAATCATCCCCGTTCAAAATCAGAATGCATCCATCAAAATGTAGGACCATATCCAGGTTATACTGAATGCTTCATTTCAGCTTTAGTATATTCTATAAGGAATATTTCAGAAATTCAAAGAATTTAGTCTCAGTGGTACCAGATCTCTAAAGACATGTTTTTCCATAGTCTAGTAGTTTTGTTGATTTACTACCGTCTGAATTCCTCCTTTGGTTATGTTTTCCCCCCCGCAAATAATAAGCGTGTGTACTCCCTCTCATCACCTATTCTGATTCAGTTAATTGATTTGAATGAAAGCAGCCACCAGGTTCAAAATGACCGGTGACCCCAAGATACAGAGCCTGGTTTCCAGCAGACGTGTTTTTAGGCATGCCAAATTCTGAATAAAACAGCACTCAGACTCCTACACGTTTGGCTACGTCAGGGAGCCGTTTCAACTGACAGAGAGGTGTCCTACACAAATTGAGTAAAGGGGTAGAGGTCTTGGATATAAGTCCCTGGAAAGGGAGGATTACAGCTAGAATAGTGTTAAGCAGCAGGGAACCTGCACACAAGAATATTTATGAAAGCCCCAAATGTGAGAAAAATTTCAATCTAAGCTCATACTTTGTTTAACAACACATCAATCAAGTAGAAGATACCGCTCAGCAAAAAAACAGGCTTTACCGATTGTTGTGTTTGCAAGCTGTTTTTTCGGTTTATATGTTCAGATCACTCTCTGGTCGACTGCAAACTGGGAGATTGCTGAATTGCACTGCAGCTCAAAACTTGCTGTGAGTTACGTTGAAAATGAACAAAGCAAAATGCAGTGCGTTTATGTTCTGTAACTTGATAGTCAGATTTTGGCTTGTGAGTAAACTTACGTATATGATATGAAGGGAGAGCATGTAGATGATGTCAGAAGTTGATGTGTACTTCAGCTGCATCGCTGCTTCAGTGTGTTGAATGTGAATAACTTTTTAAGAAAAAATATTCTGAAAATGTGCAGATTTAATTTAATTTTTCACTTCTTACGTGTAGATGGAAACCAGATAGGGGAAAGACAATGTCCTGCAGTTTAAATTGCCTTAATGACTGTTTTTTTTACTTTTCTGCCTTAGCTCCGCTGAAAGCTATCCCAGATTGTCTTGCTTCGCTGCTTGTGTATTCAAAGAAAAGGTAGTGCTCAGGTTAAAACTGCCAGCTGTGACAATTGCCTGTAAATTGTAGAGCGCCTGCTCCTGCTAAACCAAATCAGTGATAACTGGAGGAGTAATTAGACCTGCTTTGCAAGTGTTTCTGCCTAGCTCCTGGAAAGCAGAATGCGTGTTTAGGAGAACTGTGTTAATACTATTTCCCTGTCTTTGTGGCAGAAATCMCCCTGTTTTGTGTCAGGCAGAAATACCCAATTTTAACAGCATAACTTTYGGCATGTTTTAGCTGACTTTGCAAAAACTTTTTTTTTATGTTCCCCCACTTTATTTTTTTTTTTCTTCCAGGCTCCCAAATGAAGTAGCCTTATAGCGAAAAGGCAGCCCACTTTCACACGAAAGCGAACTTTTCCATTGCCATACAGCAGYCATCTAACTTCTGTGGGAGATCAGATATCTGGAAGGTTTAATTTGCTCACCTCAGAAAGAATTCTGTGAATTGCAAGTCCAGCTGTTGCCTGCATAGTCGTATTCTATCTATAACACAATAAGTTTCTTCTTAATTAAAATCTAATGARCTGGTAGCTTTCATATATCGGGTTTTGACTGAAAGGGTTGTGTTTATATTGCATGCTTGGACCCTTGAAATTTATTTGAGAAAATAAGCAAGAAAGCGGTGTTTCTTGTCTAGACAAAATTCTTATATGCAGCTGCCATCCTCTTGGCCTGTCTTTGCAATACAATARTATCACAGTGGTGTCTTTGGGGCATTAAAATAGTTTCCACAACAGCTGATTGAGGTACCAAGCCCTGGTTTTGTATGTGCCCAAGCAGCAAGCATGGACTTAAGCATGGACAGAAATTGAGCAAGTATAGTTTATTAACCAAATGGTCCTAATGATTCTAATCTCAGTTTAGTTTTTACTTATTAAGTTCTCTCCCCATGAATTTACAAGTTTTGGTACCTCTGCCTGTTAGCAAGAACTATGCTTACTTGAAAAAAATAGCAGTWTATGTTGAAATAATTCCTAAGGAAAAGCACAATGCATTAGAAATGTGAAATGCAATCCGTATTTAAAAACTCGTGGTGATCTGCTTGCTTGAAGTGCAATGTCTAAAGTTCTAGGGGCGGTGAAATCACAAAAGAATCCACAGAGGCAAACTTTTATGTAGCACTTTTGCTAGAAAAACTGTTTTTTAAACATTTTTCGTACTTCAGTGTGAAAGTATTACTGTATGTACAGACTGATAGAATAATGATATTCTAGCTACTTTACCTTGTCCTAGGAAGATACATTAATTCCTGTCCAGTCACCTCTGCGGTATTGGAGGCGGATGTCTAGTTATTCTTACAATATAGAGACAGGTGAAGATACTTGTAATTAGAACAAATTTGAGATGCTCTTAGTGGGCAATGAGGTGCCATTTCTTTAAGAGCTTTTCATTTCATATTAACTGAGGCTTTCTGTGCTGTCCCTGGGAGAGTCAAAGTAGTTACCATTGACCTGAAAAGCCACAGTGTCTATAAATGTTTCACAGCTTAACTGAATCTTTATTGCATTGAATTTTAAGTATATATGCCGTCCAATTCCCCRCAGTCATTTGCTTGCTAGTTTCCTGACTGGGACAGGAGGAAGCATCTGGCGTTCGTTTGGAGCGTGATTTTTAGACCTGTGGCAACAAAGAAATCGGAGACCGTTGCTCCTTTTGGGCTTGGCTAATTGGAATACCCCRTATCATGACTATATTTAAGCTGAGTTCTTTTGAGCGTTGCGTCTGGTCAGGGGCGATGCCGTTAAGGCCCGTGTCGGTTGGAGGGGACCCCGCAGGTCGCTGGAGCTCGGCGCCCGGTGGTGAGCCCTGCCCTTTGCTGCGGAGAGGCTGCGTGACGTGGGGGAACACGTGGCCGTTGGCCCTGTTGGCCATCCCAGGGCTGGCTTTCGGAGGCTATTCTATCTCGCAAACTTCTCGTGAGCGAGAACATGGGTGTGGTGTCAATGAAACGCTGGGTGAATTTAGAAAACGCACGTATACCGCCTCACTGAGTACAGCTGTACCTTTTCTGACAGTTTGTCTTCCATAAAGCTGTTTGCACGAAAGCCCGTCCCGTTGTCAAGCTGTTGCTTTAGCTGCTGGTGCTTTTATTTTTTCCATGTGTCCTCTTCTGAAAAGGCTGCACTCTGAGGCGCTACAGTATGCATTCTGGGTTTTTATTAAAAGAGACTTCCCAAGTTTGAAAGTGTCTGTTAGTTGCGTAAATACCACGTTATCTAAGGATTTCAGCAGTATTTTACTGATGACGCTGAATAGGCGATTAAAGGCTTTAAAGCTTTAAGCATCCCGAGAAATGCTTGCAGACAGTCGCCAAGGCTGGTCATTTCTTTTGTGCTGCGGCCGGTTGTCGTTTGAGAGTGCGGTTTGAAATGAATGAGTATCACAGCGCAGCCCGTACAGCTGCCCGTCGCCGCTCGGAATAGTTGGCCAGGAGTCAAATTGGCTTGACTTGGGGAAAAAAAAATAGTGGCTCCTGTTTCAACTTTCTTTAGATGTTGAATGTGAAGGTGTGTTTTCTTTTGTGTTTCCCAGGAAGTAGAACAAGCATTTGTTAGGTCTATAGTCTTAATTCTTGCACATGCTTTGTCCAGAAAGGACTAATTTGCAGGGTTACGTGAAGAGCAGACTGAAATAATCAAGCAGCATGACCATTTTGGTAGGGTAAGTTCTGGTATCTTCAGTGTTTCTGTTTAAGAGAACCTGTATTAATCAGGCCAGTAAATAGCACTAAAACACAAAAGTAAATGATTTGTGATGAATAGTTTGCTACTGCCTCATTTTTCTGGAGGAAGCGGTTATGAATGGAGAAGCAATTAAGACTGTTGACATTGTCTCTGGAGTTTATCACATCGAATCACCAGGATAGCACTGCGTGGTGTTTGTTTTAATGCAACAGAGATCTGCTCGAGTTAATATCTAAATGACTCGTCATATTGTTTGTGCGTGATCAGAGCTCTGGCTTTGGAACGGCGCTTTCCTTTCCCACAAGGATGTTAATTCCCCAAATCGTGAAGTCACTGGTGGGAGTCAGGATTCTGTCCGTGAGGACACGAGTGTTTTAAATTCTGTTCCTTCTTGCAAATACCCACTATCACAAGAGACCTGAACGCCAGTAGCCCTTTTAATGATGCTTGGGAGTGCTCGCGGGCGATATCAAATGTATGCGGCGTAGCAATGGAAGTTTCTGTTGCATAATTCTTGCATGCTAAACAATTTAACACCAGGAGGACTTGGGCCATGGAAAAGCAACTGGAAGGTGCGGAAAAGCTCAGTCCCCTGCAAGAGCAAGTGCAAATGGAATTGTGGGAAAGGGATGGGACTGAGTGGCTGAAAATGTGCTCCGCAGGGGAGCTGAATTTCATCTTTCCTGGYACCTGGGCCCTTGGTGGCTGCTCTGCAATGAAGATTTTGAAAAAAAATTGCTAATTCTCCCTCAGTGATGGGAGTCTGAAAGCCATTTACAAGATTAAAGACTAGGAAGTTGGTAACTCTAACTTCTGTGAGCTTTGGAAACTTGCGAAAATCTCGCTCATGGGGCTAAAACGGGTAAGGATGGAGCGAGGAAGGATTTAACCATTCATCTGTAGCCTCAATAAGAGGCTGACCTTTCCATCATGTTCACAATTCTGTCACTGTATTTGGAGGCATCTCAGTTTAAATGCTACATCAATGTCTGAGAACTGTGGAAGTCAATGGTGTGTCTCGAAATCGAGTATGAGTTATTTAGAGGAGGTGAGGGAAAGAACGTGAATCAGCAGCTTGGAATATCAGCTGAACTCGAACAGAAAGGGCAGCAACCGYGCGAGCCTCCCTCTCCGCGCGGAGCGTGCCTCGCTCGCTGCAAGCGCCGCTTCCCCCCGACAGCCCCCAAAGCCAGCTGGCCGTGGTCGCTGCAGAAACCTATCTGAGGAGCTTCGCAAAAGCACTGGTGGTCTCAGTGGTAGTGTGCTTTCAGTGATGCCCCCCTGGGAGATGTGTCTTTGTTTTTGTGCGTGTATGTGATGTTCCTGAAAAGGCATTAGTGAGCCAGGAGGGAAGTCGAGGGTGCGAGAGGGTGCTTAAAACCTCTGGAGTCCTGCAGCTGGCTGCTGTGGAGGGGCATGTATTCTTTCTGAGATCAAATGTGGCTAAAATATGGGGTCGAAATACTCTCTGTCTTAATGAAACACATCTACAAACAGCTTCATCCCTTTTCTTTAGCAAACCTGATATTTGGGCTGTTCAGACCTTTGGCAACAAAAGCAGGTGTGAKTTTACAATAGCAGCCATTCATAAGGATCTCTAAGTAAAATGGTAGGCCCTGCACGTTTATGTGACCTTTGCTCGCTAGCAAGAAGCAAACCTGTCGGTGATGACTGTCTCAATTATGTGTCTCTTTTGGAAAATAAGCATTACCTTGGAGATCACAGCTGGCAGGGAACACAAGCTGCTGAATCTTCAAACCCATTTATCAGAGTCCTTGCCATTCGTATCTCCAGGTGGATGAAATTGTTAACTGCGCTGCCTCGGGCTCTAGTGCTGAGGGTGTTGTTAGCTCTTTTTTTTATTGGGCTCAGTAAAAGTACGTTTAGCCTAAGATTAATACAGAAATATGAGAGCTGCACTGGACTGCTTCAATTTTCTTCATTGCTGTTTCACACCAACCCTGTCGGTGCTTAAATTTGTTGGTTTGCAGTTTTGATCCGCACCACTCTTTGGTTTGTTTGTGTGTTTGTTTAAACTGGCCCAGAGCTGAGGAATGAATCAGAATTTCACTGACTTAAAGGACTTGGAAATGTGTTATAACTAGCTACAAATGCAGTTAAGGGCAAACCAAGTTCAACTGCGATTACTTCATAGTACTCTACTTTGTTAAACAGAAGCTACTCCTCAAACAAGGTGGGGATATCATACGTTTTACTCTCAACAGCTAGTAACCCTCTGTTAACCATATGATAGAATTAGCCAGTCAACACTGTATGCTTGCAGGAGTTCAGTAGCAAGCCAGAGCTGACCTCTTGCTTCGCATCTTTCTAAATGTCTCTCCGTGTCCGTTATTCAGAAGAAGGCCTCCCTCTCGTTTGTCTTCACAGATCCGTCTGGGTTTATTTTTGATGTGCAGTCCAATACTGTGATGGCCCAAGGAGGAACCTTTGAAAACATGAAGGAGAAGGTAAACGTGTCTTCTGAGACTTTAACTCACCACATGCCGTGGAAGAACTCGGGAACACTGTAGCTTTATCTGGTCTCTGAGATGAAGTATGTTTCTGCCTGGGACCTAACAGTAGCTCTGTCAAAAGCAAATTTTAGTCAGGCTAAATTGTCCTGGCATATTAACATTTTATAAGGAAGTGATCAGTTGACTTTTGYTTGTCTGTTTTGGGGTTTTTTTGCCTGCTGCAGAAGTGTTGTTGCAGATTCCAGGTGGGATAATGCGAATGGTTAAAGTGTTACCCCTGTTTTTTCTTCTTCCCTCTAGATCAGYGCAGTGCGTGCGATAGTCCCTAACAGGAGCAACAATGAGATTGTCCTTGTGCTACAGCATTTTGACAACTGTGTGGACAAAACAGTGCAAGCCTTCATGGAAGGTAACCCTGGGGGTTCTGTTGCATGGCTTCATAACTTGATTGTACCTACCGTGTTTATCAACTTACTTCAGAAGCAAGAGTGTTTATGCAGAAAGGGCTATGTGCAGTATGTATACCATGTAGCAGGGAGCTCTTATAGCTTTGCAGCACAGCCAAGTATAGACCTTCCCCAGAAGGATAACTAGGAGATGATTCTCCTACCATGTTTTTAGTCTGTATTCATTCCATTAGGGGTCAAGGCAGAGATAAGCACTTGATAGTTCCTTAGATAAAAGAGGTTAGATGCTCAATTACAGAAACTCTTGCTCAGGTGTACAAAAATGGGAATGTCTTCACCTATGATAGTTGTTCTTTGTACTTTGAAACCTGACTCGCAAATCTTCTCTTGGGTCTGGTTGGCATGCTGCATTTAGATGGATTTTCTGACCTTGGAAAAACAGGCTGTTGCTGGTGACTCTGCCTGTCGCTTTGCTGGTCTTATTTCCACGCTGACCATCACTGACAACTGTGTTTGCCTCTGGCCCAGAGAAGGGATGACAGCTATTCCTGAGACTCTGGGCATCCTGATACAATCAGTGTCTCTGGGGAGAGAAAGCCAGCAGATRTCTGACCTGACCGCAACCTTTGCATTCAGAACATGCTCTAGCAGGGTTTTAAGTACCTAAACCTTTAGTATGACAGAGCCAAAAAGAGGATTGCTTCCTGGAAACAGCTGGCACTGTGTTATAAGGGAGTAGTCCCGCTCAGCAGTGTGTTTCCAAAGCAAAAATGAAACTGATCCTTTTATTGCATCAACTAAGAGAAACGAAACTTAGGTGGAGGGAAGTATCACAGCTGGCTCCAGGTATGGAGGTATTTACATATTACCATGGAAGAACTGGAGTTGGTGCCTTGTCCACTACTCATCACTGCATTTTGTTTCAGGCAATGCCAGTGAAGTATTGAAAGAGTGGACTGTAACAGGCAAAAAAAAGGTAATGCTTTTAAATATACCTTCCTAAGGTATTTATCATCTTACTTTCATTTTTTAAAGGATGAGGGAGCATTAATTTAGAATACAGAGAGTAGTAGGCATTCCTCATGATTTAGATGAGAAAAGAAACCAAAGAGCAAATGTGTATATTGATGTAAGCGGAACTGACTCCTAGAGGTAGTCACTAGGGTGTCAAGTTTCTCACTGCTAAGGGCGATGATTTCCATGGTAATTTCAGTATAAGTTGTAAACATCATCTAGCCACATATGCATTTAATTTAGTTGTCATGTACATTATGCTGAATGTAGGATCCGAAAAAAGCTTCCAAAAAAACCTTCCTATCTTTGCAATAGCTTTTATTCTGTTGACTCACTACAGGACCCCTAATCTGCACACCCAGCCCCACAGTGAAGTAAATCTTTATCAGGTCCATTTATTTCAAGAGAGTGCTGTAATTCACTGTTCCGATAGTCATGCCGTTCCATTTTTCATCAGTAACCTTTGGAGCTGAACAGTTGCATTTAATGCTGAGCTCTGTGGAAATACATTACTTTGTCATGTAAGCTTTATTTCTTGAGTGTTTTGCCTAGTACTTTGCTCAGACCTCTACGAAAGGGTTAAATATAGACTTGCAAAGTTTCAGTACTTACTATTGTAACATCTAAATCTACCAGGACAAGAATAAAACCATAATCGTACTTATTTGAATACCTGAAAAATACTGGCATAAAATAAAGTGGAAAAATTCTGACTAAATAGCAATGTGTTGGGAAACATGAGGGAAGTTTTGCTAGAGTAAGATCTAGAAAACCGTTTGGTTGCTGAGTAGCAACCATGGTGCTGGAAACTGCACCTTACTAGTTATCACTTTCGGAAGTGCCTTGGCTAGTACTCTAGATGATAGCCACAAACCGAACTGCTGTTTTCCATCAGTTATGCAGCATTCCTCTGTTACCCAGGGCATTAGTCTTATTGGCACACCGTCAGAGGGGATAATGTATTTGCACCTTATTAATGCCACTGTATCTGTCCTCATTGTTAAATAAATCCCTCCTACTGTTAATAGGATCAACAGTAAGGCTGGCTGAAAAAGAATTTAATTCAGCTACTTTCAGTCAGTAAGCACAAGCTTAATTTTCCCTTCAGGATTTAAGCTTAATATTTTTTCCCTTTGTGTTGTGGATATTTAATTCTTAGAACAAGAAGAAGAAAACCAAACCGAAACCTCCAGTTGAATCGAGCGCTGGCCTCCCAGACCCCAGTAAATTGGTGTCCACTGAAGAGGAGCAGTCGGCAAACTCTGAGAAGGGTGGAATTAACGGTTACCATGTCAACGGCTGTGCCAACGATACAGAGTCTGTGGACTCACTCAGCGAAGGTTTGGATGCACTTTCAATTGATGCCAGAGAACTAGAGGATTGTGAATCTGCTGCACCAGACATGCCTGATAGAACAGGTTGGTCTTTATAAAGTATTGTAGGAGACAGACACTGAGTGTTTAAAAAGCAAAGAAGCTGCCTTCTTTTTGTTGCTTCTTTGTTTTGTGTCAGCTTTGAATATAGATTTGTTTGGATAGTTCTTCAGAAAAGAACAACTCACCTTGATTTCTCATTTTTGCTTCTTGTTGTAAAGAGGCGGTCAATGTTCTGCTAACTTCTTCACTTTCCCCTTTAAACGAGTGTGCTTTTCCACAGCAGTGCCTGAACTAGAGAATGGAATAGCAGACTTTGACACAAAATCGCTCATCATGCATCCTTCCCAGAGCCCTTCGTCTCTCAGACAGCGGCCTGAGCAGAGGAGCACTAGCAGGTCTCTGTCCAGAGCAGCAGCAAGCAACTCAACTCCCGCTTCCTTGTCTGTAACACGGCTGGAAGACATTCCAGTTTCACCTGCAAACAAGAAGTTAGGTAAGGCCCTGAGGATCTGTGCACTCTTGAATGTCAGAGCAGGTTGCTACTGGCAGAATTCTCACTGCCTCTTCTGTGGTGTCACTGACAGACATACTGGTGAGGCGTACAGGACTTTGATTTTAATGCAAGCTAGCATACTTCTTATTATCTGGCCAGTGACTTGCACTCTACTCCTCCTCTTCTCTATGCACAGCAGGAATCTTGACAGCAGTTTAGATGTAATGCCTGGAGCAGCAAACCTGTATGTGTGAGAGAAGTAGGGGAGGAAGCAGTCAGTCACGCTGCATATGTTTAGCCCATTCTTCTGTGCTCCATCACAGAGCCTTTAGGTTCTTTCTCATCATTTGTGAGAATTTGTCGAAAGGCCAAAAGTTCTGACCAAACCTGTTACAAAAAGTGACAGCCTCCTCCTACTGGAATTTTTTTTCCTTTCATGTGCTTTCTCCACAGCTTAGTTCTCATGATAACAAGTGAGGACAGGAGGGACCTCAGAGACCCCAATTGTGAACGTGGTTATTATAGTTAGCTTAGTGAGATGAGGTGGTGGTAGTTCACTTGTTGCATGGAAAAGCTGTAATGAGCAGTTTCTAATGTAGCTTGGCAGGSGTAACTGCACTCCAACAAACTCCAGAGAGCACGAGCAAGCTGATATACCCTTCTGGAGAGCTGAGACCCAGAGACTAACCTTTGCAGCAAATAAACAATCCTTTCATCTCTCAATTTGAGAAAATAACCTTTTGTACAGATTTAATTTTAATTTCCAAAAGACTCCTCTTCCCCAGGTGAACAGTCATTTCGTATCGTTCAGGGATACAGTTTGTTGGTCTTAGGAGTAGACTTCATTTCACTTGTCTCCAGTCCCTCGTGCAAAAGCAGCTCAGAGATGCATTTGATTTTTCTCATGTGCTTAAAAACATGGACAGATATCCCTGCCTATGGAAAGAGATTTTACAAGCTCTGGGAAAACTTCCCTCATAGGAGAATCTCTAGAACTGCCCCTGCTACACCTAATTTGTAATGGGGAAGGAAAAGAAGGTTTTAAAGCCAGGCAGTGTATGGTTTTTAAAAAAGAGGGAAAGCCATCTTTAGACTTATCCCTTCTGGGAAGATTTAACAGTCTGATTGACGTGGCTGTTTGGAGTTTTCTCTGTCTCTTGGTAGGTTCCAATATTGAAAAATCAGTGAAGGATCTCCAGCGATGCACTGTTTCACTGGCACGATACCGGGTTGTGGTGAAAGAGGAAATAGATGCTTCCATTAAGAAGATGAAGCAGGTCTTTGCTGAACTGCAGAGTAGGTAAGTTAAATATAGGAACAGATCCAGGTGCTAAGGATTAAGATCAATAAATTTGGAATAAGACTTCAGCTTTCCAGTCAATTAGTGACTTGCTTGCTTGTGTTTGCCCTACTGCTCAAGCACTATACTTCAGAGTTTGAGAGGTCAGCGTGGTGTAAAGAATAAACTTAAGCAGTACTGGACTCTGCAATGTATTAGAAGCCGCCTTTGCTGGTGGGCAGCTTGGCAAGGCCTGCTTTAAAGCTGTTGTCCCACACGTGCAAAGAAATATTAAAAGACATGTTCAAGGCTTCAGTGCGTCCACTGGAGTCTGTGACAAACTTTAACTTTATGTCTGTGCAAGACAGTTACCCTGACTACTTAAAGTCATTTTAGACACAGATAATATGAGGAACTCTCCAGGTAACATACTGTAATTTAGGTACTAATATTAATTATGTTGGAAGGAGAACTGTTTGGAGCTCAGAGTGCAGCAGTATGTGTCTTATTGAAACAAACATTAGTCTTTGAAATTTTCAAATTAAGATTGAATATAACATGGAAGAGAGGGGTCCTTTGAAAGGTATAAATACACATTAACGATCATTCTGTACAGCAGTACTTCCCCCTTTTTAAGCCAAGCTTTTAATACTGTGCATGATGTTCCTTGCATGTGTAATCAAATTTTTAATGAACACTTTTATTGGTTTGGATAAGTACTTTAAGATGATATTCTGCAAGTCCTAACATCAGATACGTTTGCTGTCTCGGCTGATTGAACCTATTTATGAGAAATTGTTCTTCTTGGTTATCCAAATATGATTGCTTTTGGTAAAGAAATACTCATAAGAAACTGCACAGAGAGTTCTTGCCTGAAGTAACATCTCACAAGCAGCTAAAACACTACTATCACACTGAAGGATTAAAGTAGATATTTGGCAGACTTGCAAATCTGTGTCGAAAGCTGTCTCTGATAACTGTATGTGGCCTCAAAGGCAAGAGTATTTAGTTGTAGTGATGTAAAGATAGCTGTATTGTGAAGTCTTTTAGCGAAGTTACATGTTCAGTATGGTCTTTTTTCTTGCATGCGTACTTGTCTTGAACGTTGCCATCAATAAGTACTCTTCCAAAGTAAACTGAGTGCTGTCATAATATTTAAATTCAGCAAGTGCTAAAAATACTGTTCAAAAGTCACATAGATGTTTATAGACAACTTTTGAACTTATCAGAGGAGACTACACCAAACCGGGAGGGGCGGGGGCAGGGTTAAAGGTGCTCCAGTGCCCTGATCTGCATTTTCATGACTTCTAACATCTGTGGTCTCTAAGCAAAACCAGGACATGGAGTTCTCAGCAACTCCATTGTTTTGGGAAAGCTATAATGTAAAGCAATTTACCCTGTCAATAGCTGAGGGATTCGTAGCCCTAACTCAAGTTTATGTTTATGAATGAGAATATTTTATTTCTTAGTTTTGTTAGTGGTTTTGTCTAGTGAGTATATTCAATATTATCACTATCTACTTTTTTTTTGTTAAGTTTTCTGTCTACCTCTCTACACTGTTAAAATATCTGTGAAAACCTCTTATTGGTAGGGAAAATGCCACTCTTTTGGCTAAAGCATCTGATTCTGTACAAGTAATTCCTTGCCCTTTGACTTGTGTTATCGTCTATAAAACACTTGCGTCATGTTCTGAAAGGTTAAAGACTCAAGTCCAGTTTAGCAGCATTGCTCCGATAAGCCGAGACAGGACTGGCGTGAACCAGGAAGTGCAGTTCCGTGAGGCAGGGATGTGAATGCACATTTGGAGCGTGGCCATTGGGAACCTCCTTCAACAAATGCCAAGTGAAGTAGCTGCCCAGCAGGATGCCATGTCTCTACAATTGATAAGAAATGACTCTGCAGCCAGGTCCATTCAGCTCCAGAAGAAAAGATCACTTTCCTTTTCCTGAAAGTGATGCAGTTGCCACTGAGCTGAGATGTAAATACTTCCTTCACTTTTTTTTTTCTTTCAATTCTTTCTGCTTCAGAGAACAATTAGTATATTTTTTAATCCTCTGGCACAAGACAAGATGTAGTAGTTAAATCCTCTTGCTGAATGACCTTCCCAGCTAGCTTTCTATCGGAGGAAAACCTGGTTTAAAAGCAAGTTCGGTCAACTGAAACAGGATATTTAAGTGGTAAAGTTTGGACTGTTTTAACCTGTGTGAGTAAGAGATGGCCTTCAGATATCAGTGAGGCTTCCTAAAGTTCTTGACCTTCATCATTGAAGTTTCTCACCTCTGAGATTGCCATTGTGCATCTCATGCTATAGATTGCCTTCACTTTCTCATGGCAGAGCTTCCAGGCATGCCTCCAGCCTTCTTCAGTTGTACTCAGTCTTTCTGAGATGGTTGTAGGAAAGCCTCAAGGAAAACTGACTCCATAACCCTTAGCATGCTTGTGCAAACAGCTGTTGCCCTTCACTAATAGACAACATCTTGCGGCACTATTTGACCGAGCTGGCTTGCGGCTGAAAGCATCTCTTCTGATGGCTGGGTCACAACTGAGTATTCAGCGTTATTTCATGTTCAGCAATTATCGGTGTATCTGCTTCCCCCTTTTCTTCCTTGGGCACTTCTTAAATGTCCTTTCTTAAAGTCTGGTCTTCAGATTTCTGCCAGGAACAGATGCACTCTCCATTCTGCATGTGATCTTGTCCCAGGACAGAGGAGTCAAGAAGTGAATACACGTTTCTGAAGGGGTCTGCCTCAGGAAGCAAGTTTGTTTGACAAGAAATTAGGCAGGGGAGTTCTTTCACTGTAAGACCTTTGGGGTCTGATGCAAGTCTCATCACACAAAGCTCAGGCTCAGCTACTTGACCTCTGTTCCTTAGTCAGCCCAAATGTAAAACTGGGTAAAAGACTCCAGCTGAGTTTTGCTGAGTAAATTAAATTGCAAAGAAAAGCAAGCTTTAATCTGTACAAGCTGTCAAGATGCTTGTGAATTTGCCTGCCATCCAGAGGACAGAGCCCAAAATGGCCCGGACAAACTGGGTGTTGGCTCCGGAGCAGCTGGGTGTGCGCGTATGTATTCAGGGAGGTGTCGCGCAATTGAGTTCTGCAGCCTGAGAGCAGCAAGGCTGTTCCTACCCTTGAATAAATCATGAAGGCACCATTGACACCCGTGTCTGTATGAGCTCTGGGGGATTCCTGCTGGTGACGTGGCTCTGGGCAGAATGCAGTCAGGGATATGTTTCTTCAAGCTCTGCCCTTTGGTTTCTCTGTTGCAGAGACAGGTTGAACTGCTTTGGGATCGTTGGAAACAAGGTGAAGTCTTATTAGCGTGCCTTTTGACATGTGTTGTATTTGCGCAGTTGGGCTGAGAGTGCCTGACCTGGATCAGGCCCCTGCTGTGCTACGAGCAGAAACAATTCCTGCCCTGAAAAGGCAGATGGACAGAGCGATAAATCAACAGAAGAAGCCAAATGTCAAAGCTGCTGTTCRCAGGGAATTGTTTAAATTGATCTCGCCTCAGTCCTCTGACATGCAGAATAGCAGGAGCTGCTTTGAGTTTGCATTTCAGATGCTCTGTGGTCTCCCTTTCAGATGATCGTTAAAATAAATATTCTTCCCATTTTCAAGTAAACCTTTCTCACTGAAAAAGCGTGTGGTCAGTGTTGAGGGGGCTGACCTGGTGCATTGGTGACATCTCTCTGAATACAGTTCAGTGTCTGGACTGAAAGTATCCTAAAAACTAACATGAGAGAAGACGACTTTGCTTTTATATTTAGAAAGCACAAACTGAAATGAGCCTTATTAACAGACTGGATGCTGAATGTATTCAAGTCTCTGGCAGCAGCTGAGCGAAGGTGAGCTGTAGCGATGCAGACCGCGCTGCTGAAGACATTGGAGGCACAGCTTACAGGGAAGCACAAAAGAAGCATTTACAGGGAGGGTACGTGCAAGTGAGCGTCTGGATTCATGGCCAAGAACAGAGCTACAGCCAGTGTGCTTGTGACCGCAAGGAGGGAAAGGGAGGGTCGGATAATGGCGTAGAGAGACACTCAAGGCATGTGAGGGGTTCAGCAGAGTGGATTTAATGACGGATTTACTCTCCGCACTGCACAGGGAGCCCCGGGAACTTCACGGAGGAGCCGCTGATGGGAGGCGCACGGGTCGGACGCCCAGGCAGGACTCGCTTTGTGTATCCTAAGGGCCCCGTTTATCTACTAGAGCTATTTCCTTATCTTGACTGCGCTAAGCCTGAGTAGCCGCTGGCTGCGGAGCAGCTAGACGTTGTTGTCCAAGCGGAATATGCACATCCGGCCTTGATGGGTTTCGGTCAGTGTTTAGAGAGCATCCGCTGGGTCTCCTGTCTCTGCCGGTCCCCTGGCTCCTTGCCAGCTCTCCCGCAAGTGCTCTCACTACACCTGCGTTACTTAATGCCCACATCCCCAGGGACAAGAGCCCTCTTCGTACAGCCTATTCCAAAGGAGCAGCAGTTATGGCAAGCTCCCTGTTGTCTGCTCCTAAGTGGTCTTGCTTTCTGGAGAGTACTTGATTGACCGAATTTAGCAAATTCGGACTGTCGGTAGCTGTGCAGTTCTGCTTGCGTAAAGGCTGCTGCYGGAAAGCCTGGGGGAATTTGGTCTCATGGCAACAGACACACTTGAGGCACACTAGAGCCTCCTGGCAGGTGGAGATTGCTTCACCATGACCCCCCAGGTGTTCTTTCCTTGGCTGAAAAACCCTTAAACCATCGGAGACTTACAGATCATGAACCTGTGTGGCTCTGGGAGGCTTCCCGAGTACGTGGTGGCAACTGGAAGCAAGTCACATCGTCTTACCTGCTGGAACTTGTGAAAGTGTGTGTGCACGCTTGCGGTGGTGCTGGAGCTCTGCTGGGGTCAGCGAAGCGGCGCAGAGCAGCCCAGTTCAGGTTTCTTGATCTGTGGAGGACGTTCCTGCCCTGAATTCTTGCCGCTTTGTAGCGGCAGCTACACATGTGCTTGAAATGAGTAAGATGCAGGCAACTGTCTCGCGTTAGGACTTTGCTACAGAAAGCTACGTTCTCAATATTTTTCCATTAGCCTTCCCCAAATTTTGCGATGTGATTTACTGTGAGAACAGAAGGACATTTTTAATGAAATTTAGTATTTCATCCTAAGATAGGTGACTTTTGCTTGTGTGCAGCACTATTTCTGAGAGGATGAGCAGCGCTAATCTCCACCAAACAAAGTTCTTTACTCTGTCAATTTAATAGACTTGCATAACTACCGGAGTGAAGCATTGGATTGCCTTCATAATTTGGCTTCTAAGAGGTTTTCTTGGAGGCAATAGGTGCCTGAATGCCCGGACTCCTCCTACTGCTATCTTGGGTTTCCTTATTGCCCTACTGATAATTTGTTTTGTGTTTTGAGTGAGTCTTTTAAACGTTGTGCCCTAGTTTTCTTCTGTGATAGAGTTCAGCAGAGCGCAGCTTCCTCTAGCACCGTAGCTGCCGTTCCCTCTCCCCTTGCCAAGCAATTCAGACTTTTATTGGAGTAAGGTGAGAGGTTATTGGAGCATGTTGTCAGGAAACCAGCACAGTGCTCTGTGCTGACCAAAGCCTGAGCAAGTTTAATGCCATCAAAACCTGCACAAAACTATTCCGCTTCCGGAACAAAAGGCAACATGAAAGCCTAGAGGTGTGTGTTGGGAATCCAGGCTCCCATCTAGCAGGCTCACCGAGCAAGACACGGTGGGTTCTTGCCGCCCTCTGTTGGTCTCTTCTCACCAGCTGATGAACCTGGACGTCCTCCAGCCGCTGTATTTTGGAGGAGAGAATTTTGTTGTCCCCCTTTGTTTATTACTAAAACTTCTCCCTTTTTCTCTCCTGTATTTTATTGTTTTTGCCCAGCCTTATGGATCGTGAGGTGGCATTGCTGGCTGAAATGGACAAAGTGAAAGCAGAAGCAAGTAAGGCTTTTTTTTTTTTTTTTTTTTTAACCATAACAAGTGCCCACCTGAAGAGCTGTAGATGTTACTGAACTCTAGAGAGACAGCCCCACTAGGAGAAGATATCAGTAATTTACCTTCGGTTCACGTTGTTCCTAAATAAGTGACTCTATACACAGAGGAGACTTTGGAGGGGGATGTCGCCCTGTAGCTCAAGTTAACCATGTCTCTACTGGTGAGACTGTTTGCTGCCTGACGTGTTTCACACAGCCCATCCTCTCCAAGGCCGTTGCTCTGTGCTCTCGCCAGACAGTGGGATGTAAACTGCATCCTTCCATGGAAGGCCGTTGTTGAAAAGCTCAGCATATCCTCGGGTGCTGGAACGCGCTTTTTTGGCCTGCCTGTTGCGGATGGGAAGCACTCCAAGGAGACGCTGACATGAACACTGAGCCCTGCAGTTTTAGAAGCCCAAAGAAACTAGATAGCCTGGGGCGAGATGCAGAATTTTTACTAAAACTGCATGTCGTGCCCGTCTTTGAGTCAGCTTACAGCTCAGGTTCTGTCTGTGTCTGGAGATGTAAATCGCTGCGGGAGGGAGAAGCCAGGGCTGCTGTGCAGCTGGTACAGAGCTGTCCATAGGGGACTTGGTTAAACCTTTTGTTTACCAATAAGGTGCTCTGTGCTGGGGTTGGAGTTGTTTAACTCTCAGTAGGCTGCTTCGGTGCTGACACCGTCTAAGTTGTGATCTGTTTTGCAGTGGAAATTCTGGTTAGCCGACAGAAGAAGGCAGAGGCCCTGAAGAAGCTGACTGATGTGGCAGTGCGAATGTCAGAGGAGCAACTGGTCGAGCTCAGAGCCGATATAAAGGTGAGCTTTTCACTCTGCTTTGTTTCAGAGCTGGAGAGTGCGGGTTGAACCCTAGCTGTAGTTTTTCCCCAGCATGTGTTCAGAAGGGAGATCTTTTCCCTACCATGTAGTCGGAGGTTGGTCACGTCTCTGAAGTCATGCAAGTGCTGTCCTAATCCTCTGGGCTAGAAAACTGACAGAGGTGAAGGCCATGTAGCAAGTTAAAATGGAGGCAGGAGAAACATCTGGGAGTATTTGGCTGTAGCCCTTATCTAACCTAGTCCTAATCTTACCTACCTTACACGTTTTGTGTAAGCTGCTGGGTTTCTGACACTTAAGATTGTGACACTGTGTTGTGCGCAACTCTTTCCTTCTCAGAACTCACTGCCAGTGCTCTACACACTGCTGTCTGCAGCCATGCAGTAGGATACAGCATACTTCATCCTGAGTCTTATTTTAGAATATTCATTCTGTAAAATACTGACTTCAGCCCACAGAAATTCATCCAACCATTAACACCAGTTTGTGCAGTACAACTTTTGGCCATTGTGAACTGGTGCAGAGTAGGGAACATGACAACATGGCAGCTTTGTCCTCAGAGCAGCAGTGAAAGCTGCCTGCTGGTGCAGGCTGACCTCTGACTTTCCACCTAAATCAGGAGAACCTGCCTGCTGTGCATTGATTATTTTTATATTCCATAAAACACTTTTGCTCTCCAGCACACCAGTTCCTGCCACAAGAGGTCAGTGCAAAGTTGCGTAAAGGATCAGTTAAACTCCAGCCTGAAAACCGAACCACTGTGGCCTCTGTTCTTCTGGCAGTAGTCATTCCTATACCAGAATTAGTGCAATTCAGAAAACTACTGCTGCTAAAAACATCCAGAGTGGAGGCCTGGGCTATGCTGATTTCACAGACCAGAGACTGGCGGAGTTCAGCTGCTGTTAGACCGAGTTAACCCACAGCTTGGCTCTGGAGCCTGGGGAAGGCTGTTCATGTGTAGGTGGAAATCATGCAGAAAAATCTGTTCGTCTCCAGTGACTTATGGAAATAGCAATCTGCCTTCTCAGCCAAGATTTTTTCAAGCAGTGCCCAACTCAGATACCTGTTACTAGCCAAAGCGGAAAACTTGTACCTCCATTTTCCATTCCTGCGCTCTATAACTTAGTGCATAGACTGAATTAACATGCAAATGTTGTCTTTTCTGTGAAGCACTTTGTGAGCGAACGGAAATACGACGAAGACCTGGGCAGAGTGGCGCGGTTCACTTGTGACCTCGATGCTCTGAAGAAGAGCATCACCTCATTCGGGCAAGGTGAGCTGGACAGGAGGAGCTGGGGAGCTGAGGTGTGAATCACCCCTGCCTTAGTCCCAGTGTCACGGAGACTCTGTGTCCCCCAGACTTGAAAGCAAGGGGACTGGGAGAGTTCTGTTGCGTTTCGTTTCCTCTCAGCCTGGATAGCAGTGGAGAAAGGAGTTGGCCCTCCCCTTGCTACTACCGTAGTGTGCGATGCTTCTCCCTCTGCAGAGGGGGTCTGCACTTCCCTTGGCTGCTGAGAGGTAGCCCCAGTCGACTGAGCTCTTGTGCAGATCACGGTTCCCATAATCAAAGCTTAATCTTGCTGGGAAAATCCCAGTGGTGCTGTAGCTAGTAGGGTCCAAACAGAAGTTAGAGGCTGAATTGTCTGGGTCCTGTTTGCAGAACACACATTTTGGGGTATTTCTCTTTCAGTTTCCCATCCAAAGAACAGCTATTCCACCAGATCCCGGTGCAGCTCTGTCACAGCTGTGTCCCTGAGCAGTCCCAGCGAGACCTCTGCTCCCTCCACCCCCGAGTGTGCCTCTGCCTCTGCTCCAAGCCTTACCACAGCAAGCAAGAAGCCCTCGTCCTCTGCGGATGCTGCTGCGGGGAACGCCAGCAGCCGCCCTCCCCAGCCTCAGCGAGAGGTAACTGCACCGTGTCCAGCTTTGCAAGAGAAGCACTGACATAATAAAGCTGAGGGAAGTTTGCTCAGTGGTTTGTGGCTCCTGTTCTGACTTCTGCACCAGGTCCCTCCCTGCCAAGAGCTAGTACCTTTTGCTGTGATGGACAGAAGGGACTTGAGCAGGGTGTGCACTTGGTTCTCGATGAGAATTGATTCAGCAGCAGGATCAAGGCCTCCTGAAAACAGGAGAAGGCAGCTTTGTTTTAATGGTTCTGCTTCGAATGAGGCCTTTGGGTTCTCGCTTTTCCACCTTTCCTGAGGAATGGAAGGTGCTGGGTGGGGAGGATTGTCCGGGCTGTGGCATCAGGAGGTTGTAGCCCTCCTGCTAGTAGAAGCTGTCTCTGTCTTGCCCTCACTCACTTGCCCGCTGTCTTCTGTTTCAGGCTTTCCAGGGGAACAGGAGACCGGGACAAGGGTACAGGTCCCAGGGCCAGCGCCACATTGGTCCCCCCACCCCTGGGAGATACAGCAATGCGAACCGACACAGAAACGGGCCGGGCCATCAGGCCCGCAGCAAGCATCAAAATTCGCCCCTCCAACCTCCTCCAGGGAGTGCTGGCAGCCCCAGCCCGACTCACCCCGCGGGGGCCAGTGGAACTGGTGCCTCCTCCGAGTCCAGCCGACCTGTCCCCTCTCCCTCCAGCGCAGAAACCAAGGGGCTCCCACAGCGTAAACCAAGAGCAAGTCATCTGGAGGGAGCAAACTCCTGAGAGCTCCAGGCTCTCCCTTCCTGCAGGAAATTCAACTTGATAACAAGACTGTAGGAAACTCCTAGCTAGAAATATTAACGAAGGAAAGTTTACACTTTTTTTTTTGTGCCATTTTTTTCTTCCCTTCCTTGCCCCCGTTTCTGCTTTGTGYTGTTCTCTCGCGTCTGTGCTTCACCATCTGATTGGGTTCAGGCCTCACTGGGACACGCACGGATGCTGCCATGGCGGTTGCTTTTTCCTTTCCCCTCCCAAAGTCTCGATGGCTCTGCTCCCACCCCTCATCTGCGAAACCACTGGCAGAGCTGGCCAAAAGCCAACCCCAGCAGTGTGKTTTTTTTTTCCTTCTGCACATCAACCTCTGGGCTTCGCACCTAGGAGGAACGGCCCTGCCAGCCAGGCCTTACTTGTCACAGCCAATCACTCATGCTGGCAATGAAGATGGTTGCTGTGAAATGTGAGTCTGGGGCTTAAACCAGGATATTCAGTCTGGAATGAGCCACGGGAGGTTTGGGGAATCTGCCTTGGGCTGCGGGGCAGGCATCTCGCCCCAGGCCTCCCCCCTTGGGTTAGCAGCGTCTTGGAAGACTGACAAATCTCAACCCTTGCTCTCCGGACTGTGCGATGGAGCTGGGGGGAAAGGACCTGCACACTTTGYCCACAAACTTAGCTGTTCTCTGGTTCTTATGTTTGGGGGTCTTTATTTTATTCACTTCCCCTTCTTGCCCTGCCTTCCCCCACTTCTCCAGCCCTTTCTTGTCCCTAAATTAAATTTATAGCAATATCAATTAGCAGAGCTAATCCTAGGTGATACCAGTCAAAAAATTGCTACAGTCATTCTTTATAGTTGTATGAATAAAGATGATGTACATGTTGAATATCCCTGTCTGTGCCTTGCTGCCCCCAATCATGTGCCACCGCTTCGTGCTCTGAGGGGGCGCGTGGCCAGGTGTCTTGGTCATTCCCTGGCCCATGCTGCCGCTTGCTCGGAAGCGCTGGGATCGGGGATGGGCTGGTGGAGGTGGGATTTCCCTGGCTGCCAGGAATGGCTGAGGCCCCCCCCCCCTTCCAGCCTCGCAGCTTCACACCGTGCTGCCAGCAGCACAAAGTGCCTTGAATTTAGCAAAGGCAAAGATGCTCCTCGGTCACCTGCTTATTGCAAGGGGGGGGCCGGCGATGCCCCCTGTGGTTTTCCATCTGGAGCCTGGGCCCGGGAGGAGGCGGGAGAGTCTTTGACTAAATCAGAAGTGGCAGCTTCCTATGGGCTCTGGTTGAGATGTTGACCCCAAGGCAGCGAGGTCTCTGTACAAAGCTTGCATGCAAATCTGGCTGCAGAAGCAATGTTAAGATTTTCATTTTTTAATTCCGATCTGGATCTTTGTTTCCAGGTCTCTGCTGGCTCCTCAGACCTTCCTGCAGGGTCAAACTGAAACTTTCATGCCTGGGTTTTTTTTTCCCCCCCCCATCTATTTAAAGTTGTCTTGAGTCAGTTGAACAAATTTGCCGTTAAATCAATGAAACCCCACTTTGAGCTCTAAAAATTCAGACGTTTTTCTGCCTAAGTAAGTAACTCAGCTGCCTTCCAGAACGCCGCCCGTGTCTTCAGGCATCGGAGCACGTGTGCTGCAGCCTCCTCAAACGTGCTGATCAGGAGCCCCAGTGAACGTGTCCGAATTGGATGCAAATCCAGCCCCTTGTGCCGGGGGCTGCTCCCAGGGCCGGGTCTCATCTGGCCTCGCAGGGGCCTCTTAAATACCCGCTTCTGTGTTTACACTCAGCTTTTTGGCCTCCGTGGGATGGGTGTGTTTAAGCGGTGGCCCCAGCCAGCCCTGGTCTGGGGGGGTTGGTTGCTGCCTAGCGCTGCAAAGAAGCCAAAATCAGCCCCGAAGGGGTCTGGCAGCAGCAGGGTTTGTCAGGCAGCAGCTCGAGGGTCTCCAGAGGGGCTCGGTGGCCTAAAGGGGTTATTTTAATCACTCAGTGATAAACGCACCCCTTGGAAGAGCTCGGCAGGTCGTGGCGGGTCGCAGTGCGCAGGACTGGCTCGGTGCAGCGCGGCACCCAGCCACATCCCACCGCTCTTCCCAAGCTGCTGCGGGTATAAAAAAAGCTGCGATGATTATTTTAATGCCGCTGTTGGCGGCTATTTGCCACTCTTCTGCTAATTGCCTTTAGCGCAAAAGTAATTGCAAGTGCAAGGACCCTTCGAGCCCTGTGGTGGCTCAGACAAGAACCCATCAATCACATCACTTAAAAATTTGCTGTTACAGTGAGGATGAGCGCGCTGGGCAAAATCCGTCCTCTCCGAGGGGAGAGACCTGTCCGCAGCACCAGGGGCTGGGAGCAGCTGGGGCCGGGGGCTTTGGACAGGGGCTGGATGTGGGGCAGAGCCCGAGGGAGCAGGGCTGGAGTCAGGATGAAGAAGGGATGGAGCCGGGATGCAGCAGGGCTGGAGCCGGATTAGAGCCGTTTTGCAGCAGGGTTTGAGCCGCGTTGGAGCCGGATCGGAGCGAGGCTGGAGCCGGCGTCGAGCCGGTTTGCAGCGAGGTTGAAGCAGGACTGGAGCTGGGTTGCAGCGGGGTTGGAGCCGGGATGGAGCCGGGATGGAGCCGGGTTGCAGCGGGGCTGGAGCGGGGCAGCCC
>NW_020451314.1:179177-181864 GCF_003343035.1 Apteryx rowi
GCAGCTGGAGGCAGCGGGGTGGCAGGGTTAATGCCCCATCCTGATGTCCCCCTCCGTTGCAGGTGTCCCCTTCTGGTGCCTGCTGGACATGGTGCCCATCAAGAACGAGAAGGACGAGGTGGCCCTGTTCCTCGTGTCCCACAAGGACATCACCAGCACCAAGAGCCGCTCCAGTGCCGAGAGCGCCAAGGACCCAGGTGAGGGGACCAGGGCGGCGGGGAGGGGGGGGATCCAGGACCCCACCACCAGCCAGCCACGGGGCCGACGTCTCCTCTCGCCGGGCAGGTGGGCRCCGGCGGTACGGCCGCGCCGGAGCCAAGGGCTTCAACGCCAGCCGGCGCCGGAGCCGGGCAGTTCTCTACCACCTCTCGGGGCACCTGCAGAAGCAGAGCAAGAGCAAGCACAAGCTCAGCCAGGTGCGGCTGGGGCYGGGGCCGGGGCTGGGRCCGGGCTGGGGTATCCCCAGGCTGAACCCACCCCCTGCCCCTCTCCGGCAGGGCGTTTTTGGGGACAAGCCCTCGCTGCCCGAGTACAAGGTGGCCGCCATCCGCAAGTCCCCCTTCATCCTGCTGCACTACGGAGCCTTCAAGGCGGGCTGGGACGGGCTCACCCTGCTCGCCACCCTCTACGTGGCCGTCACCGTGCCCTACAGCGTCTGCGTGGGCACCGGCGCCGACGAGGGGCTCCCGGGCGCCCGCGGCCCCCCCAGCGTCTGCGACCTGTGCGTGGAAATCCTCTTCATGCTGGGTAAGGCTCCACCCCGCCGCCCCGCGCCGGCTCCGGGGGCTGGCAGAGGCCGTGGGGCTCGGTGCACTGATGCACACACACACACACACACACACCCTGCACACACACCCCGCATCCCTTCATGCCCCCTGCAGACATCGTCCTCAACTTCCGCACCACCTTCGTCAGCAAGTCGGGCCAGGTGGTGCTGGAGCCCCGCGCCATCTCCCGGCACTACCTGGCCGGCTGGTTCCCGCTCGACCTGGTGGCCGCGCTGCCCTTCGACCTGCTCGCTGCCTGCCGGGTCAACGTGGTGAGCGCTGGGGGGGCTCCCTCTGGGGACCCCGCTGGGGCTGCAGGGGCTCCAGTGGCATGTGGGGACCCCGGTGTCATACAGAGACCCCACAGGGTTGGTGGAATCCCATGGGGACCTTGATGGAGCCGCCACGACCCCAATGGGGCTATGGGGACCCAAACAGACGGCAGGGCCCCACATGGCTTTTGGGGGACCACCTGGAGCTGCATGGACCTAAGAGGCGGTGGGCATCCTGGGGGGTTATGGGACCCCAATGGGATGCAGGGACCCCACTGGGGCTGTGGGGACCTGGCCAGGGACATGGGGACCCCACAGGCTTCTGGGGACTCAATTGGGGCCATGAAGAGCCCAACAGGCTGCAGGGACCACACCGGGGTCTTTGGGACCCCCCCCCCAACAGGGCCATGGGGACCCTGAACAGGCTGCAGGGACCCCAAAGGGCTGCAGGAGACCCCACCGGGGATGCAGGGAACCCAGTGGGATGTGGGGACCCCACTAGGGATGCAGGGACCCAAGAAGGGCTGCAGGGACCCCATGGGGGTGTGGGGAACCCATCAGAGCCATAGGGACCCGGATGGGGCTGTGGGGAATTGAACGGGCTCCAGGGACCCCGATGGGCTTTGGGGTCCCCACGGGGGCTGCCGGGGACTCCAAGGGGACGCGGGAACCCCAGTGAAGGCGCAGGGACACCAGGGGACCAGGAGGCTGGCGCCGCGGCTCCTTCGGGTGCCCCGTGCCGGCGCTGAGCCCTCTCCCCGCAGTACGTGGGCGCCCACCTGCTGAAGACGGTGCGGCTGCTGCGGCTGCTGCGGCTGCTGCAGAAGCTGGACCGCTACTCGCAGTACAGCGCCGTGGTGCTCTCGCTGCTCATGGTGGTCTTCGCCCTGCTCGCCCACTGGGTCGCCTGCGGCTGGTTCTTCCTGGGGCAGCGCGAGGTGGAGGGCAGCCCCGCGGCGCTGCCCGAGATCGGTACGCGGCCGTCCGTCCGTCCGTCCGGGGGTCTGTCCATCCTGGGCAAGGGGGGCTGCAGGGCTCCCGGTGCCCCCCAGCTCGGGGCCGGCCTCCCCCCCATGCCCGCACCCCCCCCCGTCCCCGGCTCAGCCTGGCCTCCCCCCAGGCTGGCTGCAGGAGCTGGCGCGGCGGCTGGAGACCCCCTACTACCTGGCGGGGAGCAACTGCAGCGCGGCGGCGCCCGGGAACGGCAGCACCAACTGCAGCGGGAGCGGCGGCGGGGGGCTGCTGGGGGGCCCCTCGCTGCGCAGCGCCTACATCACCTCGCTCTACTTCGCCCTGAGCAGCCTCACCAGCGTGGGCTTCGGCAACGTCTCCGCCAACACCGACACCGAGAAGATCTTCTCCATCTGCACCATGCTGATCGGGGGTGAGGCGGGGGGGGGGGACGGGACGGGGCGTCCGAGTGACGGCGCTGCCCCGCTGCCCCCAGCGCTGATGCACGCCGTGGTGTTCGGCAACGTCACGGCCATCATCCAGCGCATGTACGCGCGGCGGTTCCTGTACCACAGCCGCACGCGGGACCTGCACGACTACATCCGCATCCACCGCATCCCCCGGCCCCTCAAGCGCCGCATCCTCGAGTACTTCCAGAGCACCTGGGCGGCCAACAACGGCATCGACACGGCCGAGG
>NW_020451314.1:183684-189514 GCF_003343035.1 Apteryx rowi
GCTGCGCGTGGAGACGGGGGGGCCGGGGCTCTGCCTGCACCACCCGCGCCGGGACTGCGCCCGGAGCCAGCCCTGGGCCTGGGGCCCGCCGGCCGCCCAGAGCTCGCCCTGGCTGCGCCCCGACTCCTTCTGGGGCTCCCTGGGGGGGCAGGACATGGAGGCGGGCGCCAGCCCCCCCAGGTGGCCACCGGCCCCTAGGCCGCCCCTCCCCGCCTCCTCCGGGGGCCGCGGCCGCTCCACGCTGGAGCTGGGCCCCCCCGCAGCGCCCTGGGAAGTGCCCAGCCTGGAGCTGGCGCTGATGGGGGGAGCCCAGGGCCAAGGGCCCCCCCCGGCCCAAGAAGAGGGCACGGGCATGTGAGGAGGCCCCCGGGCAGCCAGCGCTGGGCTGCGGCGAGCTGCAGCCCTGGGGACGAGGGTGGGCGCCCTGGGCCCCTCACCAGGGGGGGGGGGGCTGAGCCTCCTCCCCTGCTTTTTAAATAAAACGGTTTAGAAAACTCAGCGGGAGCTGCTCGTCCTGTCCCGTCCCGGGTTGTCCCCGTCCCCCAGCGATGCCAACACACGGGCTGGTGTAAAACGCTTTATTTGGGGGCAACGATCTCCAGCCCCCCGGGAGCCACGGCCTCAGCCCGAGTGGGGCAGGAAGGGGGCGGGCAGAGCCCAGCGCAGCCCCCCAGCCGGGGCAGAACCTGGGGGCAGGCAGCGGGAGGGGCTGGGGGCCCAGTGGGGTGCCCTGGGGGGACCCCAAGCTCCCAGCATAGGGCTGGGCTGGGCTGGGGGGGGGGGGCCTGGCCAAGCAGCCCCAGCCCCTCCTCACTGCTGGGCCATCTTGGCTGCCTCCGCCTTGATGAGGGCGATCAGGTCCTGGTTGATGAGGAAGACGAAACGGAGGCTGGCGATCTGCGGGGGAGGCGGGGGGTGAGCAGGATGGGGACCCCGGCCCCCCCGCTCCGGCTCCTGGCCTACCCCGGGACCCTGCGACCGCCCCCGCCCCCAACCTGCGCCACGACTCACCTCCACCACCGAGTTGTTGTTGAGCTTCCACTTGTTGCCACCAAGCACGGGACGCCCGTCGATGTAGATGGGGCGCCGGCCCTCGTTAGCGATGAAGAAATCGCCGTTGTTCTTCAGCTTGATGACGCCTGGAGGAAGGAGGGAAAGGGGTCAGAGGAAGGAGGGGGGGGGGTGCAGCCCTCCGCTCCAGCCCCCCCCCGGGCCCTGCGGCAGCCCCAACATCAGCCCTTACCCTGCTTGCGGGAGATCTTCCAGGCTGGTCCCTCCAGCGCCAGGTCCACGTCGATCTGGTTGTCCTTCGTGGCCCTGCCCAGTGTGATCTGGGGAGGGGGGGGAAGCATCAGGGGGCTGCGGGGGGGGGCTGGGGGCACCCCCGGGCAGGGGCACGCGCTGACCGCACTCACCTCCCGGGAGCGCATGAGGTACCGCACCATGCGGCCCCGCAGCACGGCCAGCGTCTGGCTGTCGAAGTCCGGGGAGCTCATGCCTGTGGGAAGGAGGGGTGAGACGGACAGAAGGACGGACGGACGGAAGGACAGAGAGGCGCCCCCCCACCCCCGGCTCCCGTTTCTCACCTGTGATGCTGTCGACCAGTACCTGCCACTTGTGCAGTTCCTGCTCCAGCTGCCGGATCTCCCGCTTCTGGCGCCGGTCGGCCACGGTCAGCTCTAGGGAGAAGGGGCGAGGGGGGCCGGCAGGGTGAGGGGCGCCCGCCCACGCCCCCMCCCAGGGCTTCATCCGGGGCCGGCTCCGGCCCAGCACCACGCGGGAGCTGCCTGGGGGATCCCTGGGCCTCTCCCTGCGGATTTGGGCCAGCCCAGACCCGGGCTGGGAGCAGGCTGGACTCACCATGCTCCAGCACCTCGTCCCGCACATCCCTGCGGAGGAGAAGAGGGGGGTTCAGATAGGCACCGGAGCGAGTGGCACCATCACCCCCCCAGCACCCGCATGACCGCAAGGGGGGAAAGGGAAGGTCCAATACCAGCGTAGAGAGACACTCAAGGCACGCGAGGGGTTAAACAAAGTAGATTTAACGAAGGACTTGCGCTCCAAACTGCCCAGGGAGCCCTGGGAACCGCGCGGAGGGGTCGCTCACGGGAGCTGCCGGACACACAGGTCGGACGCCCAGGCAGGACTCGCTTTGTGTATCCTACGGGCCCCGTTATCTACTGGAGCTATTTCCTTATCTCGACCGTGCTAAGCCTGAGTAGCCGCTGGCTGCGGAGCAGCTAGACGTTGTTGACAAAACAGAACGCGCTCGCCTGGCCCTGACGGGTCTCGGTCAGAGCGCAGAGAGCACCCGCGGGGCTGCCAGGCGCTCTCGCTCCAGCCCGTCTCCACCGCAGCGTCCCCGTCCCCACCGCTCACTTCAGCTTGCTGTCATCGAGCATGTCCTCAGCGTCCGAGAAGTTCAGCACTTGGTCCCCCTTGGGCAGCGGCTGCACTGGAAGGTAGAGGAGGGAGGGGGTTAGGGGGCCGGGGCCGGGCCGGGCGCACGCGGGGCCCAGGGGGACGGGACACCGGCGCCGGGCCTCACCGGTCTGGTCGTCCAGCAGGTAGTACTGCTTCATGAGCTGCCAGTGGAGCTGCAGGGCCTTGGCCGTGCGCGAGGGGTAGAAGACGTCGGGGTGCTTGTGGAGGAGGTCCTGGAAGGTGTCGAGCGTGGGCTGGCTGGTCTGCGGAGGGGAGACGGGGACAGGTCGTGCAAGGGGACAGCGGAGACATAGGGGACATCCCGAGGGTCACCTCTCCCCTCGGCGAGGGGCGTCCCCGGGCCTTACCGATCCCACTTTGTTCAGCAGCTGCTCCTCGGCTTTGCTGAACAGCACCTTGCTCTGGATGGCAGCGATGGCCTCGGGGTGGAGCTGCCGCATGGCCTGGCAGGCCAGCCTGGGGGGGGAGAGGGCGTGAGAGCCCCCCCGCAGCGCCCGCCGCCCCCCGCCTGGCCCGCCTCGGCCCCTCGCGGGAGCGGGGCAGGCCCCGCACTCACTTGGAGATGATGGGGTCGTAGAGGAGCGCGTACCACCTCTCCTGGATCTCCCGCAGGTTGAAGCGGCAGCTGAACTTCACGCCCAAGTGCACAGAGGTCAGATCGTTGGTCTAAAAACGGCCCCAGGGTCAGGATGTCCCCAGGCAGGGAGATGCCACCACCCAAAGGCTCCAGCGCRGCCAAACTAGCCCCTCTGGCCCCAAACCCAGCCCAGGAAGGGGCCAGCTCAGGGAGTCACCTGCCAAGAAACCTCCCCGCTGAGGCCCCCGGGGACAGGGCGCTCACYGGGGCAGCGTTACCTGCAGCACCGCGTTGATGAGCAGAAGGTCGTCAGCGGGTTTCCAGCGGCCCAAGTCCTTCGTCACCTGCAGGGGCTGTTTGCTCTTCTTCATCCGCTTGGCAAGGCCGGGGGTTGGGACTGGGCTGGGCGCGACGGGGGTGGACACGGACTTGGAGACCTGGGGGGGGGCAGAGGAGTGGGTCAGAGCTCCGCGTCCGCGCGAGCACCCCAGGGCCCGGCCGACGCAGCCCCAGGAGAGCTGCTCACCTTCTTCTTCTCGCTGGAGGAAGGCTCGCTGCCCGAGCAGCGGCCAGGCTCGACCCCGCTGGCCCCCTTGGCCCGGCTGGATGATTTGGCAAGGCTGCTCTCTACCAGCTCATCGTCAAACTTCTTCCGCTTGATGAACCTGGTGGGAGCGAGGCGGCTCTGGGACCCGGCGCCCGCTCGGCTCCCTGTCCCCCTGCTCCCGCGTCCAGACGGCAGGCGTGGAGCGGGCTTGGGGCAGGCCTGCCGCCCCGCCAGGGACGGCCCTGCCCCGCGCATGCCTGCGCCCAGCGGCTGAGGGAGGCTGGAGCCCGGCGCAGCCACTCCCGCCTCCCTCCTCGCGGGCGGGGAGAAGGGCCGGTCCCTCCCGGTCCCTCCCAGCCCCGCCGTACCGCGAGGAGCTGCGACGCTTCGGGATGGCGCCCGACACCTGCGACGAGCTCCGCTTCTGCCCCGCCAGCGACTCCTCGTCCTCGGAGCGGCTCGCCGTCCCCGACGCCATCAGTCCGGAGGCCAGCACGTCTGTGCGGGGAGAGGGGACGTGGGGGCGCCGGGCTCTCCTCCGAGCCGGCATGCAGCGAGCCGAGGGGTGGCAGGGCCCTCCGCAGCCCCAGGCCACCAGCTCAGCCCCCCCATCGCACCCTCAGGGCACAGTTTTCTGCAGGGCTCAGCCGAGAGCCTGACCCTGCTACCAGACCCCTGCAGGGACACGATGGGGGGTGGCACAGGCAAGAATGAAGGGACGAAATGCGCAGACACAGGGGATATAGGGGGGGGGACACAGGAAGGAGACAGGGGATATGGGGGGCCACAGGAACAATATGGGGGGACACAAGGGAATGTAGCTGGCAGAGGGATGACACAGGGAGGACATAGAAAGGATGTGGGAGATATAGGGGGGACAGAGAAATACACGGGGGAACATGGGGGGGCACAGGGACAATATCGGCAACGCAGGAGGGACACAGAGAGGTGTGAGGGGAGCAGAGGAGACACAGGGGAACATGGGGGCTATAGGGGGGGACACAGGGGGACCTGGGAGTGGGCAACGGGAGATATGAGGGGAACATATGGATATACTGGGGAATGGGAGGGGGCGTGGGCGACATAGGGGGACATGGGAGGCACCGCGGGGACACGAGGGGACATGGGGGACGTGAGGGGACCCGGCGGGACATGAGGGAGGGCCCCGCACACACGCTCCAGCCCTCCGGGAGGGGAGAGGGGGATCGGCCTCGGGGGCAGGCGGCGGCCAGGGGAGGAGCCAGGTGCCCGGGGCCGCGCGGGGCGGGGAAGGCCCCGCAGGATCCCCCCGCCCGCCCCGGCGGCCCCGCGGACTCACCATTCCCGGGGCCGGAGGCTCCGGCTGCTCCGCGGCGGCGTCCGCTTGAGCGCCTCCATGGACGGGATCGCTTCCGGTGCCTTACCGGAAGAGGTTCTCACTTCCGGAGCACGCCGGCCGAAGCCACAGCGGGCGTGGCCACTTTGAAAGTTCCTCCTGGGGCTTCGGCGGCGCGGCGCCATCTTGGTTAAGGGCGCCGCCCTCTTGGCTGAGGGCGGAGCCGCGCCCCTCCTGTTCAGGGGCGCCGTTACCGATGGGGCAGGAGCGGCCGGGCCAGTGCCCGGGCCGGGCCGGGCCGGGCCGGGCCGGGGGTCGCCGCCCCGTTGTCCCCGTTGACGGGGCTCCGTCCGGCCGCGGCATGGGGGCTTGTCACCATAGCAACCGCCCCGGCCCTGACACCGTCGGGCTGCTGCACCGGGGACTCCGTGCGGTTGCCTAGCAGCCTAGCGGCATCCGTAGCCCCGCCCGTCACCATGGCCACGCCCCCCCGGCTGCCGCCGTCCTGGCCACTCCCATCATGGCGGCGCCCCCATCGCCGTGGCCGCACCCCGGCGCCGCAGCCACACCCATCATGGCGTCGCCATGCGGGCGGGCGGCCGCGGGCGCCCCCTAGCGGTGCGGGGCGAGGCGGTGGCGGTGGGGGGGGGCGCATAGCGGTGTGATGAGTTTCCCGGTTCTCTGCACCCAAAWGAAGCTGATTCCGCGGTGGAGCGGAGGGCAGGAGCGGTGCTGGGCCGCAGCGGGGGCCTTGCTCAGGCGCTCGGCGGGCGCACAGTGCCTCCCGGGAGGTCGGGCCGCCTGGCTGCTGCCCCTCGCTGCAGCGAGCAGACACCAGCAGCGACCACAGCGTCGATTACAGCACGCTGCAGGCCAGGCCCAGGCACCACGGGGAGGCGAGGGGATACCCCCCCACACCCCCCACACCCCCCCCAGAGACCTCCTT
>NW_020451314.1:189677-191347 GCF_003343035.1 Apteryx rowi
CCCTTTATTTGGTTGAGCATCTCTGTGGGGCAGAGCCACCCCGTGGGGCAGAGCCACCCCCATAGGGCTGAGCCACCCCGTGGGGCAGCGTCCCAGCCCGGTGCGCGCAGTCCTGGACGCCGGCGCAGGTGGCTGTGCACTGGCACACGCGTGTCCCCCCCCCCACACACGTGTCCATCCTCCCATGTGTGTCCGTCCATCCCCGCCACGCGTGTCCGTCCCCCCCGCGTGTCAGCGGGCCGGTCCCGGGGGCTAYGCCGAGCTGGGCACCAGGTGGCCATCGGGCGCTGGGCCGGGTCCGGCCGCCCACTCCTGCCGCTGGATGATGCCGGTCCGGCCCTCGCGGAACTGCGGCCGCTGCTCCCGCGGGATCTTCACGGCGTGGTGCTGCGGCAGCGCCGGCGGCTCGTAGCGCGCCCGCCGGAAGAAGCCCAGCTGCGGGAGAGCCGCGAGTCAGGGCGCGCGGTTGCCCTTGCAAACCCCTCTCTCTGCTCACACCGAAAGCGGCTGCGGGTGCGTGCGCTTGGCACCAGCGTCCGTCCGTCCGCCCAGACACTGCAAATGCTTGCACACCCTCGCACCAGCACTGCAAACCCTCGCACACCACGACCCTGACACTGCAAACCCTTGCACAACCATGCACCAGCACTGTAAACCCTCACACAACCAYGCACTGACACTGCAAACCCTCATCYGTCCACCCAGACACCRCAAACCCTCGCACCRGCACTGCAAATCCTTGCACACCCTCACACCAGCACTGCAAGCCCTCATCTGTCTGCCCAGACACCACAAACCCTTGCACAACCATGCACCAGTACTGCAAATCCTTGCACACCACTACCCTGACGCTGCAAACCCTCGCACAACCATGCACCGACACTGCAAACCCATGCACCAGCACTGCAAACCCTCGTCCGTCCACCCAGACACCGCAAACCCTCACACAACCATGCACCAGCACTGCAAACCCTTGCACACCCTCTCACCGACGCTCCAGCCCCCCCACACTGCTACCCCGACGCTGCAAACCCTCGTCCGTCCGCCAGGACGCTCCAAACCCCTGCACACTCATGCACCGACGCTGCAAACCCTCGTCCATCCGCCCAGGCGCCGCACACCCTCGCACGCCCGCGCACCCCCGCGCTGCGGCTAGGCCTCCATCGCCCGCTGCTCTGCGGCGGAGGGCTGCAGGCCCAGGCGGGCCCGGTAATAGCTAGCGGCGTAGTGGGACTTTCGGCTGCTCCGCTGGAAGAAGCCGCACTGGGGAGGAAGCGACACGGTGAGGCCAGGCTGGGGCAGCAGGGCATGGCGCAGGGTGGCACGGCACGGGGTGGCATGGGGGTGGCATTGCATGGGGTGGCACAGCACAGGGTGGCATAGCATGGGGTGACATGGCATGGGATAGCATGGCATGGGATGGGGTGGCACGGCACAGGGTGGCACGGCACRGCACGGCACGGGGTGCCGAGGCCTTGCCCGGCCGGCGCCCCCCGCCCCAAGGGTGCCGGGGCCCCGTGCAGCGCAGGGGCCGCGTCGCCGGCGCTCACCTTCCAGAGGCCGAAGACGAGCAGCGCCAGGACGAGGATGCCGGCGAGGGCGGCCAGCAGCACGACCCACCAGGGCACGCCGCCGGCCACCGCCGCCCCGGGGTCCAGGTACACGGAGAC
>NW_020451314.1:193574-194711 GCF_003343035.1 Apteryx rowi
GGGGACGCGGGAGCGGCGCCCACCTGGGCTCCGCGCGGCAGGGGGTTGCCCAGCTCGCACTCCACCTGGGAGCCGTTCTGGTTGGCGAGGCACAGCACCGGCTTGTCCTGCGGGCGAGAGCCGAGCCCCGCTGCCGGGGTGCCCCGCTGCCTCCGCACCCCGGGACCGTCCCGTCCCTCACCCCTGCACCCTGGGATCACCCTGTCCCTCTGCACCCTGGATTCACCCCATCCCTCACCCCAGCATCATCCCCATCCTTTACCCTCTGCATCCTTGGGATTCCCCCCATCCCTTGGCACCTCCAGGACCACTCCGTCCCTCACCCCTGCACCCTGGGATCACCCCATCCCTCTGCACCCTTGGGATCAACCCATCCCTCTGCACCTCCAAGACCACCCTGTTCCTCACCCCTGCACCCTGGGATCCCCCGTCCATCTGCACCCTTGGGCTCACCCCATCCCTCATCCCAGCACCCTAGGATCACCCTATCCCTCCGCACCCCAGGACCGCCCCATCCCTCACCCCAGCACCCTGGGACCATCCCATTCCTCATCCCAGCACCCTGGGACCACCCCATCCCTCACCCCAGGACCATCCCCATCCTTTACCCTCTGCAACTCTAGGGCCATCCCTGTCCCTCTGCACCCCCTGGAACCTCCCATCGCTCTCCCCCAGCACCCTGGGATCCCCCCGTCCCTCGGCACCGCTCCATCCCTCACCCCAGGACCATCCCCATCCTTTACCCCCTGCCCCCCCAGGACCAGGCCGTCCCTCACCCCAGCACCCCGGGATCCCCCCGTCCCTCACCCCCCCCCCCGGCCCCGCCGTACCGCAGGTGCCCGGGCGTCGTAGGGGCGCACGGCGGAGTAGGGCAGGGCCTCGGGGAAGGTGGCCGTCAGCAGGGCCTCGTGGGCATCGTCGCCGTCCCGCTGCGGCTCCGCGGGGTCCGAGGGCAGGTTGGTGACGTGGATCTCCAGGGCCACGTCCTTCTGGTCGCTCATGGCGAAGACGGCGGTGCCGTCCTCACCCCTGGGGCGGGGAGGGCAGCGGTGAGCCCCACGTGGGGACGGCACGGGCAGCCGGCATGGGGACAGCATGGGCTGCATGCACGTGGGAGCTGCACTGGTTGCATGCACG
>NW_020451314.1:197451-198428 GCF_003343035.1 Apteryx rowi
GTCCAGCACGGCCACGGCGTAGCCGAAGGAGGAGCTGAGCTGCTCGCCCGGCAGCACCGCCTCGGGCACCAGGCGGTTGGCGCTGTCGCGGCGCAGGATCACCACGGCGCCCGTGTGGTTGGCGCGCGGCGCCCCGCTCACGAAGCTCAGCTCGCTCCTCCGCGTCAGGCCCCTGCCCGAGTCGACGGAGAAGCCTGCGGGTGCGGCAGGAGGCGGCGGTGAGGCTGCCGCACCTGGGGACCGTCCGGAGCATCCCGCCTCGAGCATCCCGCCCTGAGCATCCTGCCTGGAGCATCCCACCCCGAGCATCCCTCCCTGAGCATCATGCCCTGAGCATCCCACCTGGAGCATCCTGCCTGGAGCATCCTGCCTGGAGCATCCCGCCCCAAGCATCCCTCCCTGAGCATCCCTGAGCATCTCACCTGGAGCATCCTGCCTGGAGCATCCCTCCCTGAGCATCCCTGAGCATCCTGCCTGAAGCATCCTGCCTGGAGCAGTCCTGAGTATCCTGCCCCGAGCATCCCACCCCAAGCATCCTGCCCAGGGCACCCCCAAGCATCCCTCCCTCAGCATCCTGCCCAGAGCATCCTCGAGCATCCTTCCCCAAGCATCCCACCCCAAGCATCCTGCCTGGAGCATCCTGCCTGGAGGATCCTGCCCAGGGCATCCCTGAGCATCCCTCCCGGAGCATCCCATCCCGAGCATCCCACCCCGGTGCTCCCGGGCGCTGACCCGCGGGACGGATGTGCTCGGGACCCTCCTGCAGCCCCGGCCCGTCACCCATCTCTCTCTCCGCTCAGCCCTGCGCACGGCCGCGTCTCCGGGGCCGGGGAGCCGCCGGGACCTCGCGTTTCGGCAGGGTCCTGCTGGGCTCAGCGGCGAAGCCCCCAGCTCCGGCCGGGGCCGCTGGCACCACCGTGCCTCAGTTTCCCTGCTCTGCTCTCACGGGGGCACCTTGCCTGCACTGGGGGGGGGGG
>NW_020451314.1:199009-210137 GCF_003343035.1 Apteryx rowi
CTGCGCCCCTCTGCCCCCCCCGGGGCCCCCCCCCGCCCCGGGACCTGCACCCCAGCGCCTGGCCGAGTCCCCAGCGCCAGCCGGCGGCAGAGCGACGGGACGCGGGTGCCCACACACAGCCACGGAGAGTCAAGGAAAGCCGGGACGGGGATGGAGCCGGGACGGGGACAGGGACAAGGATCCCTGGCCACGCGGCTGCCCCCGGCGCCGGTGGCTGAGGACCACGGCCCGAGGTGGCAGAGGGTGGCCCAGGGCACGAGGGGACACAGACGGGCCGAGAGCTGGACTCACAAGGGGTCTGTGGGCCTGGGGATGCAGGAGCAYGCGTGACGGGGGGGGGTGCGTGCATTCACACGCGTGTGCAAGGTTGCACATATGGGGGTGTGCAAGGGGCTCTGTGTGTGCGCGCCGCACGGGGAGGTGTGTTGCACATGTGTGTGCACAAGGAGGGGTGTGAGGCKGCATGCACACGTGTGTGTGTGCATGTGCATGCGTGCATGTGCATGTGCATATGTGTGCTTGCATTTGTGTGCACGCATGTGCATGTGCATGCATGAGTGCACGTGCGTGTGTGCATGCATGTGTGCATGAGTGCATGGTCACATGCACGCATGGGTGCACATGTGCATTGCATGGGTGTGCATGTGCGTGTGCATGCGTGTGCCTGCGTGTTCCTGCGCACGCGTGTGCTTGCAGGGCCCGGAGAAGACAGAAGGAGCTTTACTTTCCTCTCGTCTCCACAGACACGGGGAGGGTGACAGCGACACAACACGGCTCCAGGGGGACACGGGCCGCGGCCGGTCCCGCGGCGGGGACACCGCCGCCGTTACAAACCTAAGTAGCTATTCTGGGCCACATCGCCGGCGGTGCCGGGCACCTTCTCGCTGGGCTCTGGGCTTTTATACACCAGCTGGTCGGGGTCTGAGCTATCAATGTTTGTCACAAACAAAATACCTGCGCACCCGGCCGGGCCGGGGCAGAGAGAGGGAGAGAGAGAAGCGGGGCGTTAGGGCCGGCGCCGGCCCGCGGCAGGCTGGGGCCGGGGCCAGGGGGTCCCCGTGCCGCCGCGCGCCCTCGCTGCCGGGCACGGGGCCACGCCGGAGCCCCTCGGCGGGACCGGAGCGGCGCGGGCGCAGCCTGCCGCCGCCGGCCCCTACCCAGGTAGCTGTTGGCGGGCACGGGGATGAGCGAGGGGTTCTGGTCCTTCTCGCCCCCGGCTTCGTAGGGGCCGTCGTCGTAATGCGCCAGGTCCAGGGAGCTGTGGTTAAACAGCTCCACGCGCAGGTTCCCTGCCAAAGCAAACAGCGTTAGCGTGGCCGGCGCGGGCGCCGGGGCGGGACGGGATGGGATGGGACGGGACAGTCCGGCTGCCTGCGGAGAGAAATGGGCGCCGGAGCCGCCGGCATTCTGGCCCAGCCATGCACTGGCCTGCGGCACCCTGAGCGTGCACACGCGTGTGAATCCGTGTGCACCCATATGCATGCACACACGCCCGCGCCGTGCAGCCAGACCCGTGCACCCACGCGCGTGCACGCCCCTACAAATCCATGCACGCCCACGTGCACGCACCCAGCACGTGCGGCCAGACCCGTGCACCCACACGCACGCACCCATGCACACGCACACCCAAATTCTTGCACACCCACACATGCACATGCATGCCCACCAGACACAGCTGGAGCCACGTGCATGCACCCACGCATGTGCACGCCCATACAAACCCATGCGTGCCCACATGCATGCACCCGTGCATGCACACACTGACCCGTGCACCCACGTGCATGCACCCACGCATGCACACGCAGGCAGACCCGTGCACCCGCCTGCATGCACCCACGCCGTCTCCCAGCTCGCCGGGGCATTCCGGTCCCCGGCGCCCTGCATTCACCTTTCCAGTTGTAGGTGCCGGGGGCCCCGAAGAGGATGTAGTGGTTGTCGGCGGTGAAGCCGGCCGCCAGGCCCTGCTGGCAGAAGCCGAAGCGGTCGTGGCCCTGCGGCCGCCCCTCGCAGAACTTCCACTCGCCGCCGTCGAGCTCGTCGCGCACCCGCAGGTCCTGGCTCAGCACGAAGCAGCGCCCAATCACGTCCCGCGTCTCCAGCGGCTGCTGCACCCGGTTCCGCGCCTCGTAGAGGTGGGCGCAGGTCTGCGAGCGGGGCCGGGCGTCAGGCGGCAGCGGGGGGGTCCGGCTGCCCCAGACACCCCCCTGCCGCCGCGTGGCCCCGGTGCTCACCACGATCTTCCCGCCGGCGCCCTGGCTCTTCACGCTCACCCCCAGCCACTGGTTCTCCTTGCTCTCCCGCTGCAGGTCCACTGCGGGGACAGGTGGCATCAGCCCCCCGAGGAGCCGCCGCCGGCCCCCCGGCACCCGCCCGCCTCTGCCCCCGGCCCCCCGCGGGACCTCGCACCTCCGTCGTCGATGGGCACGCGCCAGCAGTCGGAGGTCTCGTGGCTCAGCGGGCAGGCGTAGAGGCCGCCCGTGCGGTTGGCGCCTTGGCCGGGCAGCGCCGGCGCCTGGGGGGCCCCCACCAGCAACCTGCGGCGACGGGGAGCCGAGCGTCAGCGCGCCGCGCGGCCGGGCTCGCACGCGCACGGCCGGGTGTGCACGCACGCCGCTGGGCTTGCACRTGCACCGCGGGGTTTGCACGTGCATCGTGGCGTTTGCACGTGCACCGCAGGGTTTGCACATGGACCAGGGGGTTTGCACGCTCGGCCTCCCCCCCTGCACCCTTCCCAGAGGCGCCGAAGCGCCCGCATTGCCGCCGGGCCGGACGCCCAGCCCCGCCGCCCCCGTGCAGCTGTCCTCGCCGCCCCGCGCTTCCGCGCAGACACCGCCGACACACCAATTTCAYGCGTCTGCCGGCTGGGGCCGGGCAGCTGCCCAGGCCGTGCACGAGGGTGAGGGTGCAGGGATGGGTGCACACGGGGGTGCACGTGCAGCCGCACCGTGCGTGCCGGGCGCCAACCCTCCCGGCGAGCTGCTGCAGCCCCGGCTGCTCCCAGGCCTCGGCCGCAGCTCGGTGCACGTGTGGGCAGGGGAAGGGGCACCCGGGGACGAAGCACAGCGGGAGCTGCCAGGGCCCTGCCCGGGTCCCCGCGGGGACGACACGGCGCGTGAGTCCCCCTCTGCACACCCCTCATGCTGCGCCGGCTCCCCGCGGCCTCCCCTGCCCTCTCCCGGGGGACGGGGACAGGGAGCCCCRGGAGGCGGCGGAGAGCTGGTAAAAATAAACTGGAATTCACTCAAAATAACTCGGCAGCAACATGCCCAAAAAAGGAGGGAGCCAGAAAGAGGCACGGGWGCGCCGGCGCGGGGTGCCAGGGCASCGGGCAGTGCCGGGGTGCCGGTGCCCAGGATCCGCAGGGAGCCGGGCGGCAGGGCGCTCGGGAGCCGCCGGGATGGCGGAGCTGAGCCGCCGCGGCGCCGGCTGCAAATACCTGCCCGGGAGCGGCGTCAACAAAAATAACCCTCCGGCGCCGGGAATGTGGAGAGCGCCGCTCCCGGGGCGGCAGCACTCCGGAGTCCAGAGCAGGCTCCCATCCCCGCCRTGTCCCGGAGAACCACCACCGGAGAGCCGCCACCAAGCCGGGGCGTCGGGCGCCTCGGAGCAGCCGGGCGCGGGAAGGTGCCGGCGCTGGGGTCCCAGTCGGCGCGGCCCAGCCCGGCCGGAGCCAGTGGCTCCCCTGGAATCCGGGTGGGCGTCTGCCAGCTCAGCGCCGGGGCACGCRCCCCCTCCGCGCCGGCACCCCGCTGACGCAGCCCGGCCGGCGAGGACGAGCCGTTCCCGAGCCCCCGCGGCCCGGCGGGACCCGGCTGCRCTCAGGGCTATCGATTTTGCTCCCCGCTCCAAGACCTGCTGAATAATTTAGCAGCGGCAGCGGTGGCTCCTTGCCGAAGGGCAGGCGGAGACGTTCCCAGCTGTGCCGGGTCCAGCCTGGCCCCGGCATCCACCAGCTCCTGCCCAGGGGTCCCGCTCGGACGGGCCACAGCCCGGTGCCCCCCGAGGCGGCATTACCCCTGCCCAGGCTCCTCCGGCTGGGAAGACGGAGCAGCGGCAGGGCTGGGCTTGGCTGCCTTTGCCGTCCCGGCCGGGGCTGCACAGGGGACCCCGAGCTGGCCCAGCTGGAGCCGTATGACGCGGTACCTGGGGGAGAGCCCTGGCACCCCAATCCCATGAGACGGAGCAGTCCCGGACACCTGGAGAGCTTCCGCAGCGTGCACACCCGCACACGCGTGCATGCACACCCGCACATGCATGCACACCCGCACACGCGTGCATGCACACCTGCACATGCATGCACACCCGCACACGCGTGCATGCACACCCGCACACACATGTGCATGCACAGGCACAGTGCGTGTGGGGCAGGATCTGACCCCTCCGGCATCCCGGAGACCTTGTCCCTGAGCCGACAGCAGAGACCCCAAGTCACGCAGGGAGCCGGGGCAGGACGCAGCAGCCCCAGCCCCGAAGCGGGCAGCAGCGGAGCCCAGCAGGGACGGGAAGGACGCGGGGAGCCCGGCCGGGTCCTGCCTGCAGCCCTGGACATGCCGGGCGACTCCGCGTTTGCACCGGGAGCAGAACCCGGCCCTCACCCAGGCCCCATCCGACCCAGATCCTGGCCAGGTCCTGACCCTGGACTCCCCCCAGCAGCCCCCAGCCCTGCCAAATCCCAGCGGGAGCAGAGAGCTGCCCCAGCTGTTTCTCCAGCCAGCAGGAGCAGCAAACCTGACACCCTCCCGGGTGGCACCCGGGGGATGGGAAGGTGACAGACCCGCAGCCCTGAGGCCACGGGGATGGGCGGGCTGCTGACACCCCCTCGCTAGCTCCCAAAGTTTGCTGTGTGAGGTGCTGGAGGAGACAGGTTCCCACATGCAGGAGCATCACGGCGAACCCCCGGGAGGCGGCGGAGGCAGGGACTCACCAGCTGGCGGGCTCGGGTCTGAGCTGCCGGTGCAGAGCCACGGAGAAGCCGAAGAGGCTGCCCTTGTCCCCATCCTTGAGGAGGGTGTTGGTGACGTCCAGGTTGAAGGCAGCGCTGCCCAGGAGGTGCAGGCTGAGCCAGGGCACCCAGAGGGGCAGAGGCGCTGCCATGCCGCGGCGGTGCCCAGCCCYGCGGCTCCCGCTGCCGCCGGCTCGCGGAGATCCCGGGGCGCCTCCGCTGCCAGCGCCCGCCCGCCCTGCCGGCACGGCTCGCTCCGCTCTGGCTCGCAGCGAGGAGGAGCACGGGCTTCGCAGGCAAACACGCCCCCTTCTCCCAGCGTATCGCGCACCGGACTGCACACTGCGCTGCACAGCGTATCGCAGTGTATCGCACCCCATATCTCCGTGTATTGCACCCCGCGCTGCACAGTGTATTGCAGCATATTGCACCCCCGTATTGCAGTATTGTACCCCCATATCGCAGTGCATTGCACCCCCATATCGCAGTGCATTGCACCCCGCGCTGCACAGTGTATTGCAGCATATTGCACCCCCGTATCGCAGTGCATTGCACCCCCGTATCGCAGTGCATTGCACCCCGTGCCGCACACCGTCAGCCCGCACCCACGCGCGGCAGCAGGCAGCCCCGTGGCCCGGCTGCCTCCCGGGAGCTGCTGCTCGGAGACCTGCGGGGTGCAGGCACAGCCCCTGGGGACCGGCACCCCGGAGGGTTTCTCCGGCCTCCAAACCGGGGTTCATCCGCTGCCGCGTCCAGCAAGGGCCAGGCACGCCGCGCTCCGCTGGGGCTGCCGGAGGCAGGCTGCCTCCGGTGTGGGGAGAGGCAGAAGGCAGCGCTCCAAGCCGGGAGCCTTCCCAGGTGCTGATCAATCTGCAGAGCACTCGGGAGGCGTTTGCCGCCCCGGATTTCGCCACGCTGCCCCGAGCCAGCCTTGCCGCAGCGACACCCCGATGCTGCACGGGGGCCGCTTGCTCCCGGGGCAGCTGCCCCGCTGCAGCCAGTGGCCGTCTTGGCCATCCCGAGTGCAAGCGCACGGAGCCCGCTGCGGCACGGCCGCGCTTCGGCCGCGGGGGCCAGCGGTGGCAGCACGGCCGGGCCCCGCRGGAGCAGCTCGAGCGCTGCCCTGTGCCCCAAACGGGAGCTCGGGGGGGAAGGGAGAAACGGGGGCCGTCATATTTTCCAGCGCACCGGCTATTTTTAACCACTCTCCAAAGGCCTGCAAAGATATTTGTGAGCTGGCAAGGCCGCTCCGGCCGTGTGAATTAGCTCCAGCTCGGTGCTGGACGCGGGAGCAGGCGCTCGTCCCTCCGGCAGGCTCGTTCCCCGGCTTGCCGGACCCACGGGACACCAGGGCTGCCGGCAGCCCCTTCCCGCCTGGCCCCCGTCCAGCCCTGCGCACGGCTCGCCTGCCCTTTCCCCTTCCGCCATCCAGGATCCTCTTTAACATCCCCGCTGACGTGGGAAAGGGACGAGGGGAACGCGGGAACGGACCCATTCCAGCCCCGTCCCACGGGGCCAGGCCTGGAGGGGCTGCCGTTAACCCCCGCCGTGCCTCACCTGCCCCCCCTCGTGCAGAAACAGGGGCGAGCCGAGCCGAGCACCGAGCTCRGAGCCCAGAATTCCCCTTCGGCCTCTCCTCTTTCAGCAATAGCCGTAAATTGCCTGTCTGACGAGCGGGGATGGCATCACCGGAGCATCAGGCCGGTATAAATAGAAAAGGAGGTGGTTGCGGTCGGGAAACGAGATGACGGGGCAGTCTAAATTAAAACGTGACCCGGGCCGGCGGTGCGGGTCCTTGGCGCAGAGGGGACCCCGCCAATCTGCCCCATCTAACGGAGGTGCCAGCGCAGGGATGCGAGCAGGGCGAGCGGGGGACACGAGGGCTCCCAGCGCATGTCTCCAGCGGCGGAGAAGCGGGTCTCACCCTGCTCCCCCCCGGCACCAAGACCACAAGCTTCAAAATAAACAAGCTTAGAGGTCCCCATCATTGCCTGGATCCTGAAACCTTAATGGGCGTCATATTCCTAAGCAAACCTACAAACTCACTTCGTTTTCCCTCAAGCACAACCCAAACTCGCTACAGCATCCCAGGGCTCCGGAGCTCGGGCCGCTGCACACGGACGCGCCTTGCTGCCAGCCCTGCCTTCTGCTCCGCGCTCCCATCTTTCTGCTCGGCAGCACTAAAAAAATCATCGCCCTTCGCACGTGCTCAGCCGGGATGGACCGTTGGAGCAGCCACTGCCGCTTCCCAGCCAGGGAATTCATCCTCCTTCCCCACGCCAGGCTCAGTAACTTGTTTGGCTAATGTGCCTGAAAACGGCAGCTGGTCTGGATTAGGAATCATCAGAGATGGCAAATCCACTACTTCCTTGGAGGCTTGGCCCCCCCGTCAGCAATCTGCCTCGGGGTAGAGGCCCAGCGGGTAGGGGAATTCCAGCCCAAAAAAGCATTTTGTGAATGGAGAAGCAGACACCTCCCCACCTTCTGGTCCTTCCTGGCCTCCGCGCGCGCTGGGAACGGCCACGTCCCTCCCCGGCACCAGCTGCCTTTCAGGATCCAGCAGTTGGATCTCGGCACAGCCGGCTTTGCCGCGCAGCGCGAGGCGCTGTGCAAGCGGGAGCCGCTGTTACCACCTCCAGATGAGCGGACAGTAGTGAGAGCGGGAGTGCGTGCGTGCATACGTGCTCGCTGATGCTCCTTGGAATCGCTACAGACTTTTGTTATACCCTCAGCGTTGTCTCATGAGAGTTTTATTTTCAATACAAGGGCCAACTTCCAAATGAGGCTTGGTTTCCAGAAGGGAACGCTTTCTCCAGGCCCGACTCACCCATCAGGACGTTGTTCCCGCAGGCTCAGGCATGAAACATGAGGGGTTTTTTTTCGGTTGGGATGAGGATGAAAAGGGAGGGGGAGGGTTGTCAAACAGCAACTCACACGTCATGAGAAAAGACTTTCTTGTTTAGAGGCTTCGCTTCACTCCAAGCCCTTTCTTGGATTTGAACCCTCAGCTCCTGGAAGCTGCAGCCTCGCCCCACCGGCTTCTGAATAGCTGAAGTCAGGGGGCAACACAGGGATGGGAGCAGAGCTCAGGACACGGAGGAGGAGGGAGAGGATCACCGCTCGCTTCCAAACAGACGGAGGGAGGGAGGGAGGGAGAGAAACACTCCCAAGAACTCCTCCAGGTCGCAAGAGCGGCCAAACCACTTCAGTGCCATTAGCTCCGTTAAGGGCTGAATCAATTCCAGGCTCCCATAGCCCCTCTGTGGAGCAGGAGAAGAGAGAGGGGACAGTGGAGGGCAGAGGAGCAGCCGTGCTCAGGAGCGGCTGCCGCGCACCGCCAGCCCTGTCCTGCAGCAGCAGCCAAGGTCAGATCGCAGCTCTCTCGTCAAAGACACGAGAGTGTCTTTGCTGTTAGACGCAGTTTCAGCAGCGGAAGCCGCGGCGCAGCCCAGAGCGTGCAGAGAGCCAGAGACCACATCTCAGAGAGGTGTTAAGTCCCACGCACACCCCAAGGAGGTGTTAACTGTTACCAGCAAAGCTCCTTCACAGGCCCTTGACATTCACTGCTTCATTCCTGGGGAAGGAAGGGCAGGCACCGGGTCAGCGCGGTTCGGCCAGCAGGGCTTTGCACTGGAGCTCCTGCGGGTGGGAGAAGCTGCCACGAATTATCCCTCTGAACAACGAGACTCCCTAGCAACTTCTGAGAGCCCCGAGCGGTCAGCACCCCCCCGAAATACACCCACACCTCTCGCAAGCAGCAGCCGACCTCCACACACGCCAAGCCCCAGCGCAGGGAGGAGCAGAGCAGCTCCGCCGCACGCAGCCCCAGAGCACGCTCTGCCCCACAGCACCCCCATTAACCCGGCACCTGCGTTAGCCGGCAACGAAAACACATTCCTCTGCCCTTCCCATGGCTGCATGGGCTTCTGCAGGCGAGGACTTGTTTGCGTAACTGGAGCAGGCTGATACTGGACAGGCGTGTGGGGAGTAAGCGGGGGTTATTTTTACCCATTCACTGGTTTATCTTTGGCCACATTTTATGCTCGAGTTCCTGCAACTGTAGCCAGAGTGCCTCCAGGTCACCAGCTCAGAGCACAGAGGCAATGGAATACCAGAAGAATGAGGAACTAAACCCACAGTGAGATTCCAGCTGGGATGCAAAGACCCCTTTGGAAGGGAGCTAAGAGCGACAACTTTTCTAGCTTACAACTGGTGGAATTGCCTCCTCTCTGTTCCTCCACTGAACGCCTGCTCCAGGTTGCGGCACGCACATCCCACTGCGTTTCGGTGGTGAGAGCACGATCCCTGCCAGAACTGCCCTGTAGAGAGCTCAGGAAGAAACAGTCAACACGGAGGCTGCAACAAGGCACCGCTTTGTGCCGTCTTCACCCAAAGTCCGTCGGAGTGACTCGAGCCCTGCCTGCCTTGCTAGTCCTGAGCCGGACAAGCACAGCCCCTACCCCCTGCTCTCTCAGCCTTTTCTGGGCCACACTTCTCACCTTCCTGATACTCCCTGCCCCCGGCCACTCCGAGGGGATGACAAGATCTTCCCTCTCCTCACCCTGCTCCATCACTGAGGCCAGCCGGCGCCTGTCCAACAGATCTGCCTCGTTCCAGGTCTAAAGCTGATTAAACCCAGTGAGATCAGACACATCTAAGTATTTCTGCCAACTCACTCTTGTGTCACGACGCAGTGCTGGAGTGCTCTGCAGTCCAATTTAATTTCCATAGTGCACTTGGCTGGCTAACAGTCGCATCTTCAGCGCCTGGCGGGCTCTCCCCCCTCCTTTGCCACTTCATTTCTCCTGCCACCAGCGCTATCCATTACCCGAGTCGCCCATGCCTGACATTGAGAAGCCCTGCTCAGGGCGATTCCACGTTACTTGCGCACAGGAGATTCGGACAAAACCTTGGTCCCACTACAGGGGGGAAGGCAGCGGAGAGCCCATGAATTCCTGTTCTCCTGCAGAGCGGGTTGGTCCAGTGGGCTGGGAAGTAAAACAGGATTTAGAAGACACATCCTGAAGTCCTGCTGCAGAAATCACCCAGCCTCTCCCTGCCTCAGCTGCAACTCTACATGGCCCTCACCTCCCAGGTGGGCTCCTATAGGTACCCACAGGCCCCCATGCCCTCAGCAAGCCCCTATAGCACCCACAAGCCCGACTGGGCCCCTGCAGCACCCATACACCCCGCAGGCCTCCGTTCCCCCAGCTGAGCCCCTACAGTGCCCATAGGTCCCCACAGGCCCAGCTGGGTCCCTATAGCACCCACAGCCCCCCAACCAGGCTCCTATAGTGCTCACACCCCCAACCAGCCCCCATTGCCCCCACAGACCCAACTAGTCCCCTGCAGTGCCCACAGGCCCCCACACCCAAAGGCTCCCCCACAGACCCCTATAGCTCCCACAGGCTCCTATAGCCCCCACAGACCCCCAGCCAGGCCCCTGTAGCCCCCTCGAACCCCCGAGCCTTTCTGGCCCCCCCGGGCCCCCATAGCCGGGGCGGGGCGGGGTCACGTGGGCGGTCACGTGGCGGCGGCGGTGGTGGTGGTGTTGTTGTGGCGCGGCCCGGTGCCGGGTCCGGGTCCGGGTCCCGCCATGCTGTCGCGGCTGCTGAAGGAGCACCAGGCCCGGCAGAGCGAGCGGAAGGAGCTGCAAGGTGAGGCCCGGCCCGGCCGCTGCCACCCGCCGCCCCACGGCCCGGCCGCCGCCATGGAGAGCGGCTCCCCTCGGGCAGCTCCCGCCTCCCCCCCGGCGCAGCGAGGGTCCTATTGGTGGAGAGAGCTGTCACTCAAAGGAGGGCCGCTCGGACGGGGGGATCCTATTGGTCCAGAAAACTGTCAGTCAGGGGAGGGGGTGGGAAGGGCCCGCTCCGCTCCCGGGAGGGGCGGGGTGGGGGATCTGCCAGAGCGCTGTGCCGTGACGTCACTGCCCAGCACGCGGACGTCATGCGGCACCCTAGTGACGTCAGTCGTCCCCCCCCTTTGGATGCGGGGCGCCGGGCGAGTTCGGGCCTCACGGGCTCCTGGTCTCCCCGCAGAGCGGAGGCGCAAGGAGGCCATCGCCGCCGCCACCTGCCTGACCGAGGCCCTGGTGGATCACCTCAACGTCGGGTGAGCGCGGCCCCCGCCAACGCTGCCTCCTCCAGCCTGGGAGCTTCCCCGCGCGGAGGCTCCGGCGGCCCCCCC
>NW_020451314.1:210227-212452 GCF_003343035.1 Apteryx rowi
CCCCACCCCCACCCCGCCGTCTCCTCCCAGGGTGGCGCAGGCCTACGTGAACCAGAGGAAGCTGGACCACGAGGTGAAGACGCTGCAGATCCAGGCCGCGCAGTTCGCCAAGCAGACGGGCCAGTGGATCACCATGGTGGAGAACTTCAACCAGGCGCTGAAGGTCGGTGCCTCCGCCACGGCTGCCGGGACCAGCGCCAAGCGGGGCCGGGGAGGGGGGGGGTTAATCCACGCACTCAGGCCCAGGAGGGGAGCGGGGGGCCCCCCACGAGGTGCCCGCACACGTGCTGGGGTCTCCCCCACGCCGCAGCGTCCAGTCAGGCGCTACCCAGGGTTATTTCCCTCCCGGCCGTGGAGGCTCCGGCGCAGAGAATCGGCCCATTCAGCCAGGTTTGTCGCAGCCCTCAAAGCCGCCTTTGTGACGCCCGCGGGGACGGCGGCTCCACTGGAAATCCCCTGCGTCACCCGTGCCCACCTGGCGCCAGGGGACTGGGCCACGTCTGTGCCCGCCCCGGCCTGCTGCTCGCCTCCCCACGGCGCCGGCGCCGGGGGCAGTGAGCCCTGCGTGGGGTGGGCTGCGTCCCCCGGCCCCGTCGCTCGCCGCTCGAGCGGGCCGGGAGCGCCATCTGCCAGCAAGCTGCTGCAGGGTCTCCCCACGGCGTCCCGGCCAGCCCCACGGCGTCCCAGGGCTCTGGCTGCTGGAGGCAAACCGAGGCAGGGCCGGACTCCCCCCACGCCATCCCGCTGGCAGCTCCCTGACAGCTCCTGTCCTTGCAGGAGATCGGCGACGTGGAGAACTGGGCCCGCAGCATCGAGATGGACATGCGGACCATCGCCACCGCCCTGGAGTACGTGTACAAGGGGCAGCTGCAGCCGTCCTGCTCCTGAGCCGCGGGGTCCAGCTGTGGCCGCTGCCTCCGCCGCCCCCGGAACTGCCCCCGCCGCCCTGCCCCGGCTCTGTTCCTGCCTGATAACACGGCCCCAGCCCGCGCGTCGCGCTCAGCCCAGCTGCAAAGCCGTGGCAGCTCTCAGGCGCGTCCCGGCCAGCGTCCACCCTGCCCCACCGTGGGGGCTCGCTGCCCCAGCGCCCCCGTGCCCTGAGGAACGGGGACCTGGCGGAGAACGGAATAAAGCCGAGTGGTTGAACCGAGCCGTGCGTGAAAGTGTCGCCAGCTGGGGAGGTGGGACAGGCGCGTGCCTGGYGTTGGGGCCCTGGCACGGCCCTCGGCTGCCCCCTCCTAAGCCCCCTCATCCTCTTTAACGCTTAACGCGGTCTCTGAGGCCTCTTTTTCTCCCAGACAAAGGGCCCCTTCTCGGCCAGGAGGGCTCTGATCCCCTTGCCCCCGCGCTTGGCACGCGGTCGGAGGAGAGCTCAGCACCAGCCTCCCCGAGCCCCAGCTCCAGCACGTTGCCCCCTGCCACGGCCAGGGAGGGGGCCCAGGCGTCCTGGTCCTTGGCGTGCCTCAAGGGCTGCCCCATCTCCCCACTCTGGTCAGGAGCTCCCCCGTTTTGAGGGTTCCCCCCCTTGTGCTGCCCTGATGAGGGAAGGGGCATCCCGGCACCCCCAGGCCCCCGCCTCCTCCCCGCTGCACCAGAGCGGCTCCCAGCAAGGGAATCAGGGCAGGCTCGGCTCACCGTGAACTTTGGCTGCCGGCTCGGCCCCGTGCGAGCGGCGCAGGGGGGAGGAGCGGCCGCGACTCCCGGGCTCACACGGCTCCTGCCACCGCGGTCGGAGCAGCGTCCCGGAGCTCTCCACCCCCCCCGGGGAAGGTACGTGGGGGCTCAGCGGGGGCTCAGGACGGGGTCTGCACCGCCCCACGGGGCGCAGGCTGCGGCTGGTGTCTGCGGGGCACCGGGGCCCTGCTGCCCTGGGGTGAGATGAGTCTGCCAGGGCTCATGCACGCAGACAGGCCAGGCTGGAGGGGGCCAGGCAGCCCCATCCCCTGCCCTCGCCCAGCTCCGGGAGGCACCCGGTGTCCCCCTGTCCCCAGAGGGCAGGGATGCGGCTGGCTGCAGCCCCCCCCCCCCAAGGCCCTGGCAGCGCCTGGGGCCAGCCTGGCTGCCCCATGGCTCAGGCGGCCCTGTGGGGCAGCTGGGCTGGGGGGCAGCATCTGCTGGGAGCAATGGGGGGGGGGGGCCCTGGCCTGGCTTTGCCCCCAGAGAGGTGCCAGAGGCGCAGGGTGGGGGGGCCAACCCCCCCCCCCGGGGTCCCCAGCTGGCGCCCC